>NC_090248.1:1986630-2029130 GCF_037325665.1 Littorina saxatilis
GAAGACGCTTCAGCTTGCCATCTCATATCTTCCACGTTTATTTTCATTGGAAAGGGCAGGCCATCCCTCCGCTTGGACATTAGCCAGAAATCAGTTGTCTGACTGTTTATGAATTAAGTGCCGATAGCTACCAGTCAACATTTTTAAAAGTTAATTCGCAAACAAACCCAACTCTGTCAGAAAGCAGTGAGAATCTTGACGTTTGGTATCTGTCCATGTGAGAATCTTGACGTTTGGTATCTGTCCATGTGAGAATCTTGACGTTTGGTATCTGTCCATGTGAAAGGATTGCCTTATCCTATGTAAAAAAAAAAAAAAAAAATGTATAAAAAAACGTCTGCATCTAAGAATCAGATGGTACGGTAAGCCCAGCTAGATCACTTAAACAGGAATGAGTGTGTAATTCAGTAACTGAACAGAAAAGTATGTTGTATCAATAAGAGTTTTGTTCAGTTTCTAATTGAGAATTGCAGGACTCAAAAATCTTCCAAAGCTCATGAACTTTGTCAAAACTCATAAACTCCAATCAAAGTAAAGTTGAACAGTTCTTCTATTTAATGAGCGTGTCCGTATAATCATTCACCAACTGTTAGTTAGATAGAAACACATTATCAAACAACAGTAACATTACCTACCTGAAAAACAGCAAAGGAAAGCCAAGAACAACACAGAACGTTCCTTGATGGCGGCCATTTTGTGTCGTCTGCACATCCAACTGACACGAAGCAATTTGGAATCTCCTGGCGCCCATTCTGACACAGGCACATGCCTACGGTTTGGAAAGGAAAACATGAGTCTGGCCGCGATGGACGTTTTGCGAAAATAACGCTGTGGTCTTTTTCTGCGCTGTATAAAAATAAATGTTTTCCGTGAAAGTGAGGTGAGGATGTAGGCCTATATTTAGTGTCGAATTCAAGGAATTGCCGAATTTCGCATAATCGGCAAAACGCTGCCCATTGCACAAAATCGGCAGCGTTTTGCAGACAATGAGTAAAGACTTCTAACATTTGCCCATTTTGCACAACCGACAGCCAGTCTGTTACTTTTTGTGTCACCAGAACATTGCATTAACATTGCTTTACCTCCCTATTAAAGCTTTTGGGGTCTGTGTTAGTCTGTGTCGAGCGTAACTTCAGAAATGCAAGAAAACTACATTTTTTGCAATAACTTGCCATAACTTACTGATTATTGTAATATCCACCCATTTGAGTGTCTAGCTGTCTAAGTGTGATGATATCCCAGGCATTTGAGAACTTAAAGCAGGTCAAATGGAGACAGGGATATTACTCTTCATACACAAAGGGAAGCCACTGAGTTGTGTCGCCATTTTTTCCTGGCAGGCTGGGAATTCGAACACATCGAACAGGGAACGCAGAAGAAGAAGAAGAAGAAGAAGAACACGTCGAACATTCGAATGACGTAAATAGAACAAACGTCACATTTTTCAGGCAGCGGAAGTGTGGTGACGCGGCCCAGAACAAATGACGTCAGAAAATGACGACACCGCCAGAAATAAAAACAATGCGACACGCCTACCAACCACGAGGTCAAAAACACGTGGGCATCTAATGAAATCGGTACAAAGCCGTTCTCTTTGCCAGTGACATCGTAATAATCACCAAAGCTAACATTGAAGCTCCGGTAGCAGGTAAGAGAGTGTCTCCCAACCCGTGATGCTCACAGCGTGATTGCATCAGAATACCACATGTTAAAACCGGTGTTTGAACTAGAATAACAGCCAGTAGTATTAAGAACAAGTGTCTTGTGTATGCAGCCCTCTTTCTACTGTACGCTGGCAGCAGATAATACAATAATTGAAGTCCTTCGAGGCATAAGGGGCCCATAAGGCGAAAATTTGCTTTAATTCCACCCTCAAAAAGTCCCAGCCTTCAAACCGTAACAAATAACAGTACGCACTATTAAGCAAAATTATAAACCAAGCCTTGATTATTAATTTTTATTATTACACTTGTATCAAACAAGTGACCTCCACCTTTTGATTGGCGTTTTTATTACATTTGAATCGGACTTGTGGCCTTTCAAAGTTGCGGTGACCTTTGACTTTCAACAGAGGTCATATGTAACAGTGGTTTTTAAAAACATAATTTAGTTGGCTCATATATCTGAGACAAATGATCGGACAACAGCCCTTTACATTATCGTGACACATTTTTCTGAGGCACACTGTACTGGACAGTAATAGTGCAAAGGGTGGGGTTAATCAAGGGAGTGAACCCCCCCTAAAAACACTACCAACCTGTCGTTTTTTGGGGTTTTTTTAATGCCGTTTTGATCGCTCTTGCGTTTACAACCCATCTCATCAAATCGTAATTTATTTCCAGGCTACCAGCAATAAAATACCTCAACATGAGGAACAAATTTAAAATAAACTCTGGCAAAAGACGTGACGTCACAAAGTTTGAGTATGCGCAACATTTTCGTTTACCAGTGCACTTCGTTACCTGCCCATTGCTGCTTTGGGTGATATTTTTTAAATGACTATTCCTATGCAGATGTTTGTGTAATTGGCCGTTTTCAAAACATACCCATTTTTCGATTTTTCGGTCCAAAATTCAAAACGGGCACTGTCTTCCGAGACTCATAGCTCCGAAACGAACCCACTACCCTATATTTTTTTTATGCTGAATGCATAGTAGACAGATCGAACTTAAAAAATAACCAACTTTTGGGAGAAACCAAATTATATTTAACGGGTCCAGTGAACTACCTTAAAAACCAAACCATAAACTTTCTCACCTTTACATTTATTGCAAACGCCTGGTTTGAACATACTTAAAAGAATTTATTAAAAAAAATATGTATAAAAAATATGTGTGTTTGGTTGTTTAGCCACTGATATCAAACAACGTCGTGTGTCTGTGTTATCAAATTAAGGAGGTCGGTACCCCACAGAGATAAGAAAGTTCCGGGTGTAGATACTGACTGTTCTACTCCCGTCAGGGTAGCGTGCTTTGTGTCGGGTAATGACTACCCTTGTTATAAACGGACAGAGGGCATAGACTCGAAAGACGAAATTGTGTGCATTCCCGGTCTGCTTGTGTTGAAGAGTGGTGTGTGTCTGTGACAGAGTGGGAGTGAGGTGAAGTGAAAGAGCAGAGGGGGGGGGGGGGAATGGGGGGGGAGCTGTGTTTAATGAAAAACAGAATCGGGTATTCTGAACAAATCTGTGTGCATATGATGGCTGTTCCTAATTGAGCCCGAAGACGACTGCGCGGAAACTTAACGACGTGTTTTTTCTTCCAATCGATAATCCAGTGACAAAGCGTTGTGCAGTCAGCTTTGTGAAGCAGGCTTCGTGAAGTGGACTTTGCCAAATTAATGTTAGGTTATAGCTTTAATGTAGGAAAGAGAATTAAACGTACATGGAGCACAAAAGAAGCGAGTGCAGTTTTTGAAGTTTTGTTCCGAGTAAAAAAATATATAATATCACAAAAATATCACAAAAGTCACAACAAAAGCCTTCTTGTATATATTGATTCCCGTGAGGTTAGAGATTAGAGGCCAACATCAAAAACACCTGCACAAAACTGCAAAATGTATAGTCAAAGATATACACAAAATAAGATGTATAAATTAACCTAAAAATTGTGTCTGTGTGTATTTAGTAAAAGCTTCCAAGCAGTTTTCAGAATTATCACTGGGTAACAGCAGAACATTTTACAAAACGGGTTCAAAATAAACACAAAACACTCAAAATAAACACAAACCGGGTTCAATATAAACACACACAAAACAAGTTAAACACTAAACGGGTTCAAAATAAACACTAAACACCCACAAGAATATCTTGATAGTTTGTAAAGTTTTTACTGATGAAAACATTACTGCATTTTCTGCGCAGCAACAGATGCTCAATCGAGATATTTGCTCATGCTTAATTCAATAAAAATGGTGTACAGTACCCGGCAAAAGAAACGCAACTCATTCGCGCCCATTGTTGCAAGTGATTTTTCGTCATTTTCAAATTGTCGTAAAATATGAACCAGATATAAGGTACATCAAAAAGAAAGACAGATTCGTGCAGGATATTTGACTGGCTGTACGATTAGTGCATATTATGTAATCGGTTTTTTTTTTTACCTTTTCATAAACTGTGTTATACAGGGTAGGGGTCAAGCGAGTAGTGATTGTAGGCAAACATGTCACTTCAACACGCTACAAAATTCGTATAATACATATTTTTCAACCAGTGAAAGACAGTTTTGGAGGAAATTCATCTCTGAAAGGCACAGTAAGCCTCCCGTAAACCATCACAGATACGGTCAGGCTTTTACACACAGTACAAACACCCTTTCATTTAAACACTCACCAATTGAGAACATCCTAGGTGCCCTCCGTAAAGAGCGAACAATTTTCAAAGAATTTATTTTTGCGTGGTTTATCTTACCCCTGAGCCATCGTGAACCCGTGTGATCCAGTTTTCCCTTTTCACAATGCAGTCGTCAGTTAGTCATTTGAATGCGACTCGACGTGAGCTTATCTACAATAGCACGTTTTTTATGCACGAAACAACGTTAACGGCTGTGGTTCACAAGAACTCTAGCGATGGCTTTTGACTGTTGAGAGCAACGGCGATTTGCACTGATAAACCGTCGTCTGCTACGACCCTTGCGTGACCCTGCTTCCGGGCTTTTCTTTTTTTTAAACTTTCACAACTTCGAATTGTTCTGATCTTGTCTTGATGAAAAACGAATTCTTTTATGATTAAAGAATGTTTGTGTAACAAGCTGTCAATTTATTATTTAGAATTTAAAAGTTAGGTCTAGCGCAAAAACGAGGCGCCATTGTTCTTCAGGGCCAAGTCCACGAAAATAAATTCTTGGAAAATGTCTCACGCTCGACAGAAAGCAGCCAGGATGTTCCCGTTCGGTGAGCGTTCAAATGTTTGAGCTCGGTAACAAACCCAATGAGAAATATCTGACACAATACAACAATCGGTTTTGTTCTGATGTATGCTCAAGAGAGATAAAATATTTGATAAGTCGTAAAGATTATCATTATTGGTTATCTGGCAAGTGGTGAACATAATTCTTTGTAAAGTGAACCATGGAACTGCCTCTGTTAAAGATGAGTTGTGATTTTTTGTCAACTTGTGTGAGTTGGATGTCGACAGGAGATAGGATTATTGGCACTGGAAGGATTATGTGAAATGTGTATTTTAGAACATTTAATTTTAGAGAAATATTGTATTAGTCAGTTGATGATTGTTTTTGTGTGAAAGTTTTTGAAATGATTTGAGGATGGAGAATATTATGTTCTTGGGAGGTTAAATATTTTTTTGAATTTTTCTGATTCTGGCATGTCGCCAGGAGACGACAATCTAAGTTGGGGAGGATGTGAGCTTGGGAACGACAGTTACGGTACACATGCACTTTTGTGCATCCGTGTGAACTCGTGGTACCTCTGTGCTATTAAGGATTCAAACCTGTACTATCGGGGATCCATTAAGGTTTCCGAGACTGAAATTCATTTCTATTGAATTGGTCTCGCGGAATAGCCGATTCTAAAATTTGCATAGGTAAAACGATTGCTTTTTTGGTACAAGCCTCTGGAGTAAATTTTGTGATTAATGTTTTTGTGAACAAGAAACAATTGACAGGTGGCTTTATTCCATCTCCCTTTTTCCCTCCGCCGCGATGTAAATTTGAATAGTTGAAGGTGACGTTAGACACTAACTAAAGAAAGTGGGGCTGCCCGACACCCCTCGAGTTGAATATGTGTTAATCTTGTGACACCGGCGCGCAGGATGTGGACGCTAAAACTGTCTTTTTGATTGGAATCTTTGAGGGAAGAAGACGTGTATTTTGTGCGTGTTTCCTTGACGCCGTGTGTGACATGTCTGTCACGGGCTGCAATCTTTTCGGGATGTGAGAATTCTTTTGCTGGTAGGTTAATACAATTTTCTTTCTGTAAATGGGTAAGCAGTGAGAAGAATAGTATGCTGCTTGGGGAAAGGATTTATTTGAATGTTCAAGTAGATTGTTTTGTGAGTTGGAATGTTTGGGAAGACTTTTGTTTGTTGAATGCTTTAGAAAACCGTTGTTTGAGAGAACGGTATTGTAGGCATGTTATTTGGTAGGAATGATGTGTTTTGTTGTTCAACGAGTTAGCTTGTGGTATTTGAAATTGTTGATTTGTTTACGTATGCTTACGGCGTGCATTCTGTGGTTTGCAGGATGGTGGAGCGTGCGACGGGGTTCTTTTTAGACAGGTCTTTTCTTTCTAGATTCAGGTCTTTTCTTTTCTAGAGGGGTGTAGTTAGATTCAGGTCTTTTTCTTTTTAGTGGGGCGTAGATTTGTTTTTAGTTAGTTCTTTTTTAGCTGGGTTCAGTAGACGGGTTTTTTTGATGGGTTTTAGTTTCGTTAGGTTTTCGTAGACTAGATTTCGTTAGAGGGGAGCAGTTAGTTTTAGTGGAGGGATTTTGGTCAGGTTTTGTTAGAGTTTTTGTAGATTTGGTTTTTTTTGGAAGAATTGTTTTTAGGTTGTTTTTTAGATTTCGTTTGTTTTAGATTAGAGTCTCATTGTGGTTTTTTGGATTAAAGTTGAGAGTGAGGATTTAGAGTAGAGTGTAGTTTGGGGGAAGGATTTAGTGTGTTTTTAAAGGGTAGCTTTAGAGGGAGAATTTAGAATGTAGTTTTAGAGTGAAGAGTTGAGAGCGTTGTTTTTTTGGAGTTGTTTAGTCCTATACATTGAAAGTTTTGTATTTGAAAGTAAACCCCCGTTATCCCACACATTCCCCATTTCATCGTATGGAATAAAAGAACCTGGTTAATATAACTTGTGTCGTTTGCTTGAGTGTTTGAGCTCGGTAAGAAAGAGTAAAGTAATTTGGCACTCGGTTACACTTAATTAAAAAAATTCTACCTTACCGACCTGGAATAAAGCACGCCCAAATCCCCACACGCAAATAACATCCTGGTAGGACCGTCATTTCTCTTCCCTCGTCTTCCCCCTATAACTGTTCACATGTTGTCAATTCGAAGAAGTTCTCTCATTTCTGCAGTCCATATACCCCGGGTAGATTGTTATGGTAGATAACACGCATATTCTTCTCTTACCATAATTATGTAGGTGTGCTTGGTGCCTTACCCGTATCTGTCAATTGGCCGTGTGTGTGAGTGTGTGTGTGAGTGTGTGTGTGTGTGTGTGTGTGTGTGTGTGTGTGTGTGTGTGTGTGTGTGTGTGTGTGTGTGAGTGTGTGTGTGTGTGTGTGTGTGTGTGTGTGTGAGTGTGTGTGTGTGTGTGTGTGTGTGTGTGTGTGTGTGTGTGTGTGTGTGTATGAGTGTGTGTGTGTGTGAGTGTGTGTGTGTGTGTGTGTGTGTGCGCGTGCGTGTGTGTGTGTGCGTGCGTGTGTGTGTGTGTGCGTGTGTGTGTGTGTGTGCGTGTGTGTGTGTGTGTGTGTGTGTGCGTGTGTGTGTGTGTGTGTGTGTGTGTGTGCGCGTGCGTGCGTTCGCGTGTGTGTGGGGGGGGGGGGGTCACTGTCTGTTTCTGTGTGTCTGGGTTTTGTGTGCGCGTCTGTACATGTTAGTGGTCGATATGTATCGATTACTGTTGATAGCAACCAAGGCGTAATCGACATTGGCCTTATGACTTGCTATCATGTAGGGACATGTTACTTACTTATAAGTGCGCTGATGTGTCTAAGTGCCTTTTACGTGTTCGAAATTGCCCCCAGCCCCCAGAGAGGGAGATTTTGTTTTGTACATTATACCACATTTTTCACTTGTTTACCCTCCCCGTGACAACAGTTCAGCTCAACATCTAGCAAGGTTTGTGCATTGAACAAGGCGGGCCATCCCTCCACTTTGGCATCAGCTAAACACCAGATGTCTGACTGTTTATGAAGTATTTGTAAATAGCTACAAGTGAATTTTTTGTAAAGTTAATTCACCAACCACTCTAACTCTGCTGCAGTCAGGATCTTAATGTTTGGTGTATGTCCATTTGGAAGGATTGCCTTATCATACGTATTAAATAAACTGTCCCCTCTGAGATGGTGAGCCCGGATCACTTAAACAGGAATGAGTGTGTAATTCAGTTACTGAAAAGAAAAGTATGTAGTATCAATAAGAGTTTTGTTCAGTTTCTAATTGAGAATTGCAGGACTCAAAAATCTTCCAAAGCTCATGAACTTTGTCAAAACTCATAAAGTCCAATTAAAGTAAAGTTGAACAGTTCTTCTATCAATGAGTGTGTCCCTGTAAGCATGCACCAACTATTGGTTAAATAGGAACACATTATCAAACAACATTAACATTACCTACCTGAAACACAGCAAAGGAAAGCCAAGAACAACACAGAACGTTCCTTGATGGTGGCCATTTTGTGTCGTCTGCACAACGAATTGCCACGAAGCAATTTGGAATCTTCTGGCACCCATTCTGACATAGGCACATGCCTATGGTTTGGAAAGTAATAAATGAGTCTGGCGATGGACGTTTCGCGAAAATAACGCTGTGGTCTTTTTCTGCGCTGTATAAAAAGAAATGTTTTCCGTGAAAGTTAGGTTACGATATAATTATAGGCCCTATGTCGTGCTGAATTCAAGGAATTGCCCATTGCGCGAAATCGGCAGCGTTTTGCAGAAAATGCGTAGAGACTTCTTTAATGTGCCCATTTTGCAAAACCGGAAGCCAGTCTGTTACTTTTTGTGTCACCAGAACATTGCATTATTAACATTGCTCTACTTCCCTATTAAAGCTGTTAAGGTCTGTGCTAGTCTGTGTCGAGCATAACTTCAGAAATGCAAGAAAACTACACTTTTTGCAATAACTTGCCATAACTTATTGATTATTGCAATATGTATCCATTTGAGTGTCTAGCTGTCTAAGTGTGATGATATTCCAGGCATTTGAGAACTTAAAAACCAAAGGGTGGCTGTCCATAGCGCCACTAAAAATATTGCAAATGCCAAATAGAACAAAATGACTCGTCGTAGTGGATAGGGGAGCCACCCCTCTTCCCAAATGAATAAAACGCGTACAAACTGCTGGACTGACGGTTTTTGCATGATAAACTTTCCTTTAAATGTATTGCCTGGTTTGAACATATACTACAAAGAATTATTAATGCGTGTTTGGTTGTTTAGCCACTGAAATCAAACAACGTCGTGTGTCTGTGTTCTCAATTTAAGGAGGTCGGTACCCCATGCCACAGAGATAAGAATGTTCCGAGTCTAGATATACGTATTAGTATAATCACCGACTGTTCTACTCACGTCAGCGTAGCGTGCTTTGTGCCGGGTGTTAATTACCATTTTTATTGACAGACAGAGGGCATAAAAACAGAACAGGATTTGTGATCAAATCTGGGTGTGCGTATGATGACTGTATGATGACTGTATGATGACTGTATGATGACTGTATGATGACTGTATGATGACTGTATGATAACTGTATGATGACTGTATGATGACTGTATGATGACTGTATGATGACTGTATGATGACTGTATGATGACTGTATGATGACTGTATGATGACTGTATGATGACTGTATGATGACTGTATGATGACTGTATGATGACTGTATGATGACTGTTTTTAATTGAGTTCGAAGTCGAGAACGCGGAGACTTAACGAAGGTCTTTTTCCAATCGATAATCCAGTGACAAAGCGTTGTGACGTCAGCTTCGTGACGTCAGCTTCGTGAAGTGGACTTTGCCAAATGAATGTTAGGTATTAGCTTTAATGTAGGAGAGAGAAATAAACGTACAGAGAGCACAAAAGACACACACACACATAGAGTCACACACACACACACACACACACACACACACACACACACACACACACACACACACACACACACACACACACACACACACACACACGAAGAGCTAATATTCAATAAGAAGATGCTTTATTAACAAAGATAATTAGACATAATTATACAAACATCTAGTGCGAGGTGGATACACGGCATTGTGACGTATTTCTCCCTTTCTTTGTGCCGGTTTTGTTTCTGTTGAGACAGATGCTCAAAAATGTACATTTCATCCACAATTTAACATATTTGTTTGTGCTTGTGCTATCTCTTCAGCACTTTTATATCTGCACTAATAGCATATGCGTTTTAAAAAAACCCGATTGTTGTATTGTGTCAGATATTTCTCATTGGGTTTGTTAAAGTGTCATTATGACGATTTTCAAACGTTTTTGTGTAGTTTTTTGTTGTTGCTATCAAATGTATAAGGCCTTTTTTTAAGGCAAACTGGATTCTTACCAGCAAAAAATATGTTGGACCTGTATACATATTTTCCGAGAAAGCTGTAAAAATGTCAAAAGAACAAATGAAATAATCATTTGAACTCAGTTGAGACAATCATAAAAACAAAGGAAACGCTTTCCAGCACTTGCTGGGAGATAGATAATTTCTGCAAACGGGCATTACCTATCTTTACCTCACCCGCTTCAAAACAACAATGATCAATTTCACACAAAAAGAGCTCTTTCACAAAGAGAACATTTCATTTTGTAAAAAGATTGATGTTCTATAAAAATAGGGGAAAATCCCACAATTGTGAAAAATGTTGGTTTCAGTCAAATGTGCACTATCGTGTGAGAAAATAACGGTTACGCTAACGAGCACTAACGGAACCACACAAAATGCACATACAGGGACCGCAACAGCACATAAAGAAAACTCAAACAATTATCAAGGCTCCCAGGACCCTTTAAAACCTATCCGAGGGAGTCCATGGACCCTCTGATAATTCTAAGTAGGGTACCGGACCTTCTATCCGAGGGAGTCCATGGACCCTCTGATAATTCTAAGTAGGGTACCGGACCTTCTATCCGAGGGAGTCCATGGACCCTCTGATAATTCTAAGTAGGGTACCGGACCTTCTATCCGAGGGAGTCCATGGACCCTCTGATAATTCTAAGTAGGGTACCGGACCTTCTATCCGAGAGAGTCCATGGACCCTCTGATAATTCTAAGTAGGGTACCGGACCTTCTATCCGAGGGAGTCCATGGACCCTCTGATCATTCTAAGTAGGGTACCGGACCTTCTATCCGAGGGAGTCCATGGACCCTCTGATAATTCTAAGTAGGGTACCGGACCTTCTATCCGAGAGAGTTCATGGACCCTCTGATAATTCTAAGTAGGGTACCGGACCTTCTATCCGAGGGAGTTCATGGACCCTCTGATAATTCTAAGTAGGGTACCGGACCTTCTATCCGAGGGAGTTCATGGACCCTCTGATAATTCTAAGTAGGGTATCGGACCTTCTATCCGAGGGAGTCCATGGACCCTCTGATAATTCTAAGTAGGGTACCGGACCTTCTATCCGAGGGAGGCCATGGACCCTCTGATAATTCTAAGTAGGGTACCGGACCTTCTATCCGAGGGAGTCCATGGACCCTCTGATAATTCTATGTAGGGTACCGGACCTTCTATCCGAGGGAGTTCATGGACCCTCTGATAATTCTATGTAGGGTACCGGACCTTCTATCCGAGGGAGTCCATGGACCCTCTGATAATTCTAAGTAGGGTACCGGACCTTCTATCCGATGGACCCTCTGATCATTCTAAGTAGGGTACCGGACCTTCTATCCGATGGAGTCCATGGACCCTCTGATAATTCTAAGTAGGGTACCGGACCTTCTATCCGATGGAGTCCATGGGGAGCCCTGATTATACATAATATAAGACTTCGGTGGAATCATTTAAGGTATCATGAAATGTTTATGATATTTTCTTCAAAGTTTTAGGCTGGTTTAAAAGAAGTTAAGAAATAAGCAAGGAAGTTCCATGTGTATACACTATTCTTAAAGAGTCCATTGCTTAGTGTAGGTGATAAATAAGTTCGAGATCCACTACGACTGCTTTTTCTGTAAATATCGGTTATGTTTAACTAGTTTGAGTGGTACACGTTATAAAGCTAATACATCTACTGCCGTGGACAACAATGCAGCCCCCCCCCCCCCCTACTCCCCCTGCCGAGTGACAAACCATGATAATAATTCTACAGCATCAGATCGGCATGATGAAGTATGATAAACTTTTTTTAATATACTGCTTATTTTCGACAATTGTATACATTTCTGTACATATTTTCCATACGTCGGCCACATGTGCCTGTCATTGAATCTGATTGTCGATTTCAATCCCAACACTATGCTCTTGTACTAGCTCAGTTGGGTCTGATTTCAGTCAAAGTGGGAAGTTCTGATGTAACATTTGATGCTGCTTCCTGCTTGTGATAATGATTCTCTTAGTTTTGGAATGATAAACAACCATTGAATTTGTATAGTACAGGCTGTTTCCTTCACTAATATTTGTTTGGAGTGAAGATGCTTCAAGTTCATCAGACTTGCCATAAACAAAAACATTTCTGACTGTTCTGTTTGAAATATGAAGCAGCAAATCCGAGATTGATTGATTGCTCTGTACTCAACAGGGATAGTGATTTTCGGCAGATTTCTATTCCTATAAAATGCCTATTCTAATACTACGACATTACATGGAATAACGAACCACAATACAGACAATAATTGTGATACAAAGAAAACGAACGTACAAACGAACGTTCAAAAAACACAATTTGAAAAGATATTGAACAAGCAAAAAACATAAAAAGCAATTTCGAAAGTGTAAAAATGTCACACTTAATAATACAACACTGAAAAACTACTCTACTAATTTGGATAGATGCAAGAGAGTAAAAACATCAAAACAACATACACATACACTGACTTTTATATAGCAGTATAAGCCAAACATCAAAACAACATACACATACACTGACTTTTATATAGCAGTATAAGCCAAACAGAAGAGAAAAAAGCGATGAAAGACACACTAGAATATAATTCGTTTAGCTGTGCACAGATTTAAACAGCAAAGGTAATTTCAGTACTTGACTGAGTTTGACAACAATTAATCCTTTTTTTTATTTTTGGTCCTTGAACACTTAATTCCACATGATAGTGAATACAAGATTACTGAGCCCGAAAATACCAAACTGGTTTTATGCAAATCAAGTTTGAGTAGTGGCAGAATTAATTTGTTTAATCCGTACCTATTGGTGGCTTTTTGAAATATTGATTGTATGGACCGTACAGTGTCGTTCTTCTGTCCTTTAAGCATGTACACCGCTTTATTGCAAAATAATTGATCTTTGAATGAGAGAAGGTTGAGGCGACAACGCGTTTTACGGGTAGATGTCTGAGAACCAGGCAGGATACACTTTGCTGCACGATGGTGAAGAGAGTCAGCATGTTAACGTGAACGTCGCTACAGTCGTCTATATGTGTGGAATTAAAGTATGACCAGACAACAAGGGATAAGATAAGATAAGATAAGATAAGATAAGATAAGATAAGATAAGATAAGATAAGATAAGATAAGATAAGATAATATACGGATTTTTATTAGTGATGATAATGACTTTCATGAACAGATGGTGATTTATATGTTGCCGTCGATCATGAGAATGGTTATACATTATAAGAATGTTTGGTTACAAAAATGGATACATCATCGAGACAGGACAGGACGACCACAGTTAATGTTGCAGAACATACACAGTGAATGAAAGGTGTGGATCCAGAGCGCGACAAGGAGAGGACAGTGCAGGCAGAAAAACAAAAGTATTTAACTGAACTGAGTTGTTGTGTTTCGAAAATCTAAGAAAGAATAGGCAAAAGGTGAAATGTGTTATTACCTGCAATTAAGACTTGGTCGAAAACTCTGTCACACGACCAAGTCTGAATAGAATGTATGGTTCACAGCTTCAACAGAGGAGAGCACAGACACGTTTTGAGTACTCGCGCTTTGACAGGCTTTCCACACTAGCCATGATTGTAGAGAGATCTACGTTTTTGACGGAAGTGACCGAACAACTATGAATGACGTCTTGGTTTGTGTGAATGACGTCACAGTCACCGTCACAGTCTGTATCTTTTGAAGCATCGTATTTTTTGTGACGTCTTTTTGTGTCTGCTTGCATTAAATGTTTGTTCTTTTCGGTTTGTTTGTCATCTCTGTACACAACTCTGTCCTTCTAGATTTAGACTCACAGGCCCCATGAGCGAGCTCTTTTCCAAGGGCAGCTAAATTCGTGTATGGAAACAGTACTGTCGTCTGGGATGCCGTTCGCAGTATTCTCAGCGTTGAAGAATTTGTAAAGAGAAGAAACGATAACCGCAGGAGAAATAAAAGCCACGTGTGCATTTTTGGGCTTTTGGAGAGACGATTTCGAGTTTGTTTCCGTTCTTGTCATACTCGGAAACGTGTAACATACAATCTTGCACACGTTTGCTTTAGTAGTGGCAAAGAAGAAAAGCGTGAGACATAATTTATTTTACAACGATAAAGGTTCAGGTTACAATCGTTCTTGTATCAATATAAGACATGTAAGCTGTGCGGGTAAAACAAAAAACAGTTGTCGTGCGGGGTGGCATAGCAAGAAGTAATGCCTGAGAGACACCAAGAATACATCTCTCAAACACTGGTCACTTGATCGCGGTGATAGGTCAAACTATACACGTAGCAATAGGTTTTATTTGATAAAAAAACAACAACTTTCAAATGCCATCAAAACCGATAGCAGTAACGGGTTTATGATTTCTAGCCCGGTATTTTAGGATAAAGATCGTTAAATTACAAGCCATGAACGGTCAACACAATCACGGAAGCATTAAGGCGATGTGTGGCACTAAAATTAAACTTGGAGAATACATGGAATAACCTAGTTTTCTTGGTAGTTATTGAAGTGACTTATAACAATGAAGGAAAAAAATATATTAATGGACACAGATCGCCGTTGCTATGGAAACAGCCGCCATATTGGATTTCTACGGTTTTACAGCGACATCATACATCAGAACTGGATGATGTTTGGCACAAAGATACACATGACTGTTATCTACAATCATGTAGAACGATATTTTTACTAAAGACTACAGTTGAATTTATATTAGTTTTTGTAATAAGTATTAATGAATTTCTAACCGCATATTCATTAATCCTTATTTAAAAAAATACTATACATTCAACTGTAGTCTTTTCTCAAAATATCGTTCTATATAATTGTAGATAAAAGTCATGTGTATCTTTGTGCCAAATATTAAGCATTTCCGATGTATGATGTTGCTGTAAAACCGTCTCCTAGAAATCCAATATGGCGCTGTTTAAGCCAGTTTCCATAGCAACGGCAGTCTATGTCCTAGTATTCACATATTTTTTTATTTCTTTTCATAAGTCACTCCAATAACTACCCAGAAAACTAAGTTATTCCATGTATTCTCCAAGTGGCGATTGTAGTGCCTCACATCGCCTTAATGTGCCCTGGGGGGAAAACATCAAGGATAAAGCAGCAATCGCTTTATCATGTTTGTTCCTTTGTCAATTGAATAGTTTAGAACAGTTTAATAAAAAAAATAAAAAAGCTCATTTCCAATAGAACTAAAAACTCAAATGTTACACTGCTTTTGCTTTGAGATTTGACAGCAAATGTTTCTTCAGTTTCTTCAAGAAAAACACAGTCAGGTTTGGTAACAGCATATCTGACAACCCCTCCATGACGGATAACTTTCGCGTGCGCAATAAATGTTCCCACAACGACAACAATTACAACAACGACAAAGTCAACGACGACAACAACGACGAACGATGATGATGATGATGATGATGATGATGATGATGATGATGATGATGATGATGATGATGATGATGATGATGCTGATGGGGGCCCGGTAGCTCAGTTGGTAGAGCACTGGACTTGTGATCGGAAGGTCGCAGGTTCGAATTCGGGCCGGGACGGACACGGGTCAACTTTATGTGCAGACCCAGAGACGGAAGCCATGTCCCACCCCCGTGTCATCACAATGGCACGTAAAAGACCTTGGTCATTCTGCCATAAGTGCAGGTGGCTGAATACACCTAAACACGCAGACACCTGGGTAGCGCGACTCCGTTGCTGCTAGCTTTCCACTGGGAGGAAGCGACCCGAATTTCCCAGCGATGGGACAATAAAGTAATGAAAATGAAAAATGAAATGAAAAAAATGATGATGATGATGAGGATGAGGAGGAGGATGAGGAGGAGGATGAGGAGGAGGATGATTATGTTTGCTCAGAATCGCCCCACTTTAACTAGAGCTCATGACGATTATCAGTGATATGTATGCTATCTCGCAAAAGATAGTACACACAGTGTTACTTTTGACCCTAATGTGTATCAATGAAACAATCTTGAATCAAAGATGATGAGCAGAATTTATGTTCCTTTTGCTGTCCAACTGTGTTTGATTCAGAATGATTGGTCTGTGTGTGTTGGTATGGCACACGTTGTAACGTGACAGGGGTTGAAATCAAGAACCGTGAAAGTAGAGTGGCGTGCTCTTCTCTCTTTTGTGTGATTGAATTTAGAACAAAGCTTATCAAAACTCCAAATTGTCAACAGTAACGACCCTTAAACCAATGGGACCTTGAATTTCATTGAAAGCATGTAGGAATGTGTGACCGATGACTCCACTTGGACACACTGAGCAGGACAGGGGAGTCAACTCTGTCAAGTTCTGAATCAAAGTGAAGAGATTCCATCACATTTAATGATGTTTACTCAATTTAAGGTGCAAATAAAACGGACCATAATCAACCTGAGCAGGAATTTTCACATAGCCTTCGAATCTCTGAATTTGTATGGATCCAGATCTTGATCAAGTGTACCGGTATGTACACTGACTTTCACGAGTTTTGACGTGTGTCCGACGAATTATCCGCCTGAAATTTTGCGACTTCTTGGTAGCCCCGATGATTCGTATTCCTTCAACCAAAATTGTGTAACAAATAAAGATACTTCAGTATTGTTTACTGGCAACAACTTGTTGAGATGCACTTAAAATAACTTAAAACACCCGCACTGTCAAAAGTTTAAGTGGCGTTTACCCCGAAATGTGTGATTCAGCCGTGTGTGACGTTACGCATATATCAGACTTCCTGATGGTTTTTTCTGGACAATGGAGTATTTTTTGTCTCTACCGCATTGAAAATTCCATCCAGAAAGTTGGAATTATTTAGTTATGTGACTGGGTTCCCCGTGTCGAAACAACGAAACATACACGTGCACACCGTTCCAATGCGCAGATGACCCAAAGTCCGCAGTATAATGGCCTAAAAGAACGCTGCTTAGGGTTACAATCCATTGCGTGTGATGTTACGTCTGCGGCACGAAATTAAAAATGTTCTACCCATACACATTTATTTCAGCTGTTGTGCCTAGCAGTGTTGTTTTGCCATTGTGAAGAAGACAGGTGTCATCCTCTTCAGAAGCCGTAAAAGGCTTGTTTTGGCGTGGCGTCATTTCTTGTGGGCTATGTAGGTAAACACCCTGTAGTTTTGTAATGGCTCATTGTATTGCAGGCACGTCACTCACAGCGATAGTAAGCGTGCCAGTTTAGTCTGCTGCGCTGGACTGAGTTTTGATGTTGGAAGACCTGTTTTTTGTAATTGTTGTTTCGCGGTCACATTTCCCCATATAGCCCACAAGAAATGACGATAAAACTGTTACAGGCCTTTTACGGCTTCTGACGAGACGGATCGGACACCTGTCTTGGTTTAAACAATGTTTTATTAAATCAAACATGATACAATAATACAACGATAAACAATAGGGACACGAACTCAAGCGAACGCTTATATTACGCGCCCTACGTAGTAGTAAAATAA
Source organism: Littorina saxatilis (assembly GCF_037325665.1). Lineage (NCBI taxonomy): Eukaryota > Metazoa > Mollusca > Gastropoda > Littorinimorpha > Littorinidae > Littorina > Littorina saxatilis. The sequence goes on from NC_090248.1 coordinate 2,004,328, forward strand.
CACAAATATGATGTCGGACAAGCATTACTAAAAAAATTGTGGAACTATCTAGATGAAAAGCATAGTTAAAGCAAATCAGAAAGAATAAGAAAAAGCTAGCAGGAGGAAGAGGGTGGAGGTGGGAGGAAAGAACGGTAGGTACATATAAAAGATGAAGGTGGTAAGCGCATACAAAAAAGAATATACATAGTACATTACAAACCATAATCCTGTGGCAAATAAGCAGTAGCTCGCTAAATATATATATGTCGTGCCGAATTCACGGAATTGCCGACTTCGCGGAATCGGCAACATTTTTGCCCATTTCGCGTAATCGGCAAAACGCTGCCCATTACGCGAAATCGGCAGCGTTTTGCCGAAAACGCGTAAAGGCGTCTAAAATTTGCCCATTTTGAGAAATCGGCAGCCACTTTTTGGTTTTAAAGTTCTCAAATGCCTGAGATATCATCACACTTAGACAACGAGATACTCGAATGGATAGATATTGCAATAATCGATCAGTTATGGCAAGTTATTGCAAAAAATGTAGTTTTCGTGCATTTCCGGAGTCATGCTCGACACAGACTAACATAGACCATACAAAACATAGTAGGGAGGTAAAACAATGTTAATGCAATGTTCTGGTGACACAAAAAGTAACAGACTGGCTGTCGCTTTTGCGAAATGGGCAAATTTTAGAGGCCTTTCCGCATTTTCGGCAAAACGCTGCCGATTTCACGTAATGGGCAGCGTTTTGCCGATTACGCGAAATGGGCAAACATGTTGCCGATTCCGCGAATTCGGCAATTCCGTGAATTCGGCACGACATATACACCTGTCTTCTTCAAAATGGCAAAACAAAACTGCTAGGCACAACAGCTGAACCACATAAATGTGTATGGGTAGAAAATGAGTTGTTCGTCAATTTGAGATCAAAGCGGGGTCACTCTTGCTTATTTTGATTTGTGTGTGTATTTTAGTGTCTGCAAGTTTGCTTTTGCAAATTTGATTTGGGGGTGTCCTTGGTCTCCGGTACACTGCATAAACACTAATTTATGAAAAAGGAAACTCTTTATTTCATACGGTAGGGGAATGCATTATCTTTCTGGCCATATACTTGGTTTTAATATAACTGGCTGCATCACAAAGATCTACAGCTAAATGTATTTGTGTACTTGTTTATGACCGGTATTGTGTAGAATGCTGGGACTTGAAATTTGAAGGACCTTTGATTTGAGTTTAGTTCTAGGAACTGTGAGGTGCAGCTGGGACAAGAAGACCAGATCAGTACAATTGATGTTGTCACTCGCACGTCTTTTGATACAGCTGTGACGAGAAGACCAGATCAGTATAATTGATGTTGTCACTCGCACGTCTTTTGATACAGCTGGGACAAGAAGACCAGATCAGTATAATTGATGTTGTCACTCGCACGTCTTTTGATACAGCTGTGACGAGAAGACCAGATCAGTATAATTGATGTTGTCACTCGCACGTCTTTTGATACAGCTGGGACAAGAAGACCAGATCAGTATAATTGATGTTGTCACTCGCACGTCTTTTGATACAGCTGGGACAAGAAGACCAGATCAGTATAATTGATGTTGTCACTCGCACGTCTTTTGATACAGCTGGGACAAGAAGACCAGATCAGTATAATTGATGTTGTCACTCGCACGTCTTTTGATACATCTGGGCGCCAATCTTCGCTTGCCAGGAACCTTCCGGACCTTGCCCCGTGAAGCTCTTCGTGTAGCACCCGTCTTGAAAGATGACGAAGGTTATGCACTGCGGGTCACTGCTGCACTGTGCAGCACAGATGGTGCTGTCCGGAGTAGACATTGACATTGTGTTCCGGATATTACCAGTCAGATCTGTGTCTTTATAGTGAAGATAGTTGGTGTCTGGCCGATCGCAAGCTGTGACAAAAGACGGGTTTGAGGACGAGACGATATGCTTATTGAAAATGGATAAAGTCGTAACTTCACGTGGGTTTGTGTGTGAGCGTTTGTGTGTGAATTTGTATGCGTGTTCGCGCGCGCGCGCGTGTGTGTGTGTGTGTGTGTGTGTGTGTGTGTGTGTGTGTGTGTGTGTGTGTGTGTGTGTGTGTATGTTTGGATGTGTGTGTTTGGATGTGTGTGTGTTTAAATGTGTGTGTGTGTGTGTGTGTGTTTGTGTGTGTGTGTGTTTTTTGTGTGTGTGCGTGCGTGTGTGTGTGTGTGCGTGCGTGCGTGCGTGCTTGTGTGTGTGTGTGTGTGCGTGTGTGTCTGTGTGTGTGTTTAATGTGCGTGCGTGCGTGCGTGCGTGTGTGCGTGCGTGCGTGCGTGCGTGATTGTGTTTGGCTGTGTTTTGAAATAAATTATATGCCATGCAGGTTTTTAGCAAAGTTTCTGTCTTTTTTCTAATCCTCGAGGTGATACAATACGAGAGAGAGACAGAGACAGAAACTGTCCGACAGACAAAAACAGAGAGGGATAGAGACAGACAGATATACAGACAGCCACACCGACACAACTCACTTTGTACACACGCGGCCTGTGAGTGTGAGAAGAAGTAGCCATCCTTGCACAAGCAGTGTCCGGAAAAGCACCCCGTCTGGTTCTTTGCACAGTCTGCGTTAGCTGTACATGTCGCTTTCAGCCAGCTTTCTGATCATCCGCATTCACAGACAAAATACACCCTGAACTGAAGTGTTCCACTTTTGAACACAGCTTTTATAGCCTGTTTTTAACACAGTGCGATATAGTGTGTAGTTCTACTAGCAAAAGTAGCAAACATAATTTCTTTCTTTCTTTATTTGGTGTTTAACGTCGTTTTCAACCACGAAGGTTATATCGCGACGAGGGAAAGGGGGGAGATGGGATAGAGCCACTTGTTAAGTGTTTCTTGTTCACAAAAGCACTAATCAAAAAATTGCTCCAGGGGCTTGCAACGTAGTACAATATATGACCTTACTGTGAGAATGCAAGTTTCCAGTACAAAGGACTAAACATTTCTTACATACTGCTTGACTAAAATCTTTACAAACATTGACTATATTCTATACAAGAACCACTTAACAAGGGTATAAAGAGAAACAGAATCCGTCAGTCGCCTCTTACGACATGCGGGGTGCAGAGAAATAAGGATGTGGAAAAGAAGACTTTTGGTAAGTGAAATAAAGGTGATGGATCCAGTCAGGTAGACAAAAGAAGAGAAGTAAAGGAGTGGGGAAGCTTAGTATAAACACTCCCGCCGCGTGAAGGCGACCCCATGGGAGCAGCAAACATAATAAGTATTAGTGTTCAACAGAGGGACTCTTCAGTCTAAAATGTAATCATACAATCGGCACCCAAACGAAAACCACATAAAAACAGCAGCAATAACAACATTAACAAGTCGCGTAAGGCGAAATTACTACATTTAGTCAAGCTGTCGAACTCACGGAATGAAACTGAACGCACTGTATTTTTGTCACCAAGACAGCACAGCTTCGTCAATCCCCGCGAGAAGGAAATCGCTCACCTCCCACGTGCAAAACGCAGTGAAATGAACACGCCATTGCGCGGTAACGTATTGTGCTAAGCAGGAAAGCGCGCTTTTCTGTATTCTTGTTAACTTTCTGAGCTTGTTTTGAATACATCCTATCATATCTATATGTTTTTGGAATCAGGAAATGATAAAGAATAAGATGAAATCATTTTTGGATCGATTTCTTAAATTTTAATCGTAAGACTAATTAATCTATTTTCGTTAATTGTGATCACATTTTAAGAGTAAACATGACATATGTATTATATTTTTAGATTCAGAATGGGATGAAGAATACGATGCAATCAATTTTAAATCTGTTCGCGAAAAATCGATTTTAATGACAACTTTAATGAGCAAACTCATCAATTATTTTTCAAGCCTCCAAGCTGAAATGCAATACCGAAGTCCGGGCTTTGTCGAAGATTACTTGACCAAAATTTCAACCAATTTGGTTGAAAAATGAGAGCGTGACAGTGCCGCCTCAACTTTCACGAAAAGCCGGATATGACGTCATCAAAGACATTTATCAAAAAAATGAAAAAATAGGCTGGAGATACAATACTCAGGATCTCTCATGTCAAGTTTCATGAAGATCGGTCTAGTAGTTTTCTCTGAATCACTCTACACACACGCACGCACACACACACACACACACACACACACACACACGCACGCACGCACACACACACACACACACACACACACACACACACACACACAGACAGACACACATACACCACGACCCTCGTCTCGTTAAAAAATTTTGTCAAAACTTGACTAAATGTAAAAACGAAGACTGCTGACACACAAACTGAGGAATTTCTCTTTAAAAATAATATATTTCTGCCCCCCAAATTAGTTCAGAAGTGCAAGCAACATAACTTTTGTTTACGGGGCAATTGGTACATTAGGAGCATCTTTCACTAGCTATAACAACCACTTGACTTCTCAAATCAAGGAAGGGATTGTTCGATCGTTTCAAAATTAAACATATCCATCGGTTTATTTTTTTTAATATGTTTTTATTATTTTTATTCCAGCAACAGTTTTCTGATACACACTTAATTAAATGCACACATGTGCGACTATCCGAGCAAGTGTGCGCGCGCACACACACACACACACACACACACACACACACACACACGCACGCACGCACGCACGCACGCACGCCCGCACAGACACACACACGCACGCACGCACACACGCACGCACGTGCGCGCGCACACACACACACACGCACACACACACACACGCACGCACGCACGCACGCACTTACGCACTCACACACACACACACACACACACACACACACACACACACACACACACACACTTTTCAAATGTTGTTAATCATGTATGGAGTTTTGAGCATAACTTAGTATTCAGTTTCTGAAATGTGGGTTTTTCGTTGGATGAACTACAAAACAAAAATGACTGCAAAACCCGTTGTTTTTGGCTGTTGCTGTTTGCATTTCAAAGCAGAGAAACATCTACACTGGGGTAACTCACCTGTGGGGTAACTGAACAAACATGTCGCGTAAGGCGAAAATACAACATTTAGTCAAGCTCAGTCGAACTCACAGAATGAAACTGAACGCATTGCATTTTTTCCGCAAGACCGTACACTCGTAGCTTCGTATGTCCACCGCTCGTGACAAAGGCAGTGAAATTAACAATCCAGAAAAGCGCGGTAGCGGTTGCGCTGAGGAGGATAGCACGCTTTTCTATATATCTATTCTTTTTAACTCTCTGAACGTGTTTTTAATCCAAACATATCATATCTATATGTTTTTGGAATCAGGAACCGACAAGGAATAAGATGAAATTGGTTTTTAATCGATTTCGGAAATTTAATTTTAATCATAATTTTTATATTTTTAATTTTTAGAGCTTGTTTTCTAATCCGAATATAACATATTTATATGTTTTTGGAATCAGAAAATAATGAAAAATACGATTAACGTAATTTTGGATCGTTTTATAAAAAAATCATTTCAATTACAATTTTCAGATTTTTAATGACCAAAGTCATTAATTAATTTTTAAGTCTCCAAGCTGAAATGCAATACCAAAGTCCGACCTTTGTCGAAGATTGCTTGGCCAAAATTTCAATCAATTGTATTGAAAAATGAGGGTGTGACAGTGCCACCTCAACTTTTACAAAATGCTGGATATGACGTCATCAAAGACATTTATCGAAAAAATGAAAAACACGTCTGGGGATATCATACCCAGAAACTCTCATGAAAAATGTCATAAAGATCAGTCCAGTAGTTTACTCTGAATCGCTCTACACACACACAGACACACACACATACACCACGACCCTCGTCTCGATTCCCCCCTCTACGTAAAAACATTTAGTCAAAACTTGACTAAATGTAAAAAGAATATAAAGTATAGAGATTTCATTGTTCTTTCCCAATAAAACATTTTTTCAGTTTTAGTTTTATTTCAAAGTTAAAGTGATTATATCTAACGAGAAAACTGTATCTCATTGCCATTAAAGCTATACTGTTCAGGTTGGGGGTTGTATTTATGTGACAGCGCACCAGGAATACCTTAATAAACGTTTGAGCGCTGAGTTGCTCAAATTGAATACGGCTGTGTTTTGAGTAGGAATCCCAGACTGCAATTCTCATTGTGACGTCTTATGCGCGAGTAGTAATTTTTTCCTACTGTTCGACACTGAGTATTTCACGCTATTCATAGAGATACAGATTTGAAATTGAGACGAGAGCTACAGAATTCGTTTGGGGAGTTGAATAGATGGCAACACACCCGAGGAAGGTCTTAGAATTAGTGTTTGAGTGTTCTCTTATTCAAATCTGAATGCTGTGTTTGGTAGTCATATCAGACCGTGATATTCTCCAACGGTTATTGTGTTTGATTCTGTTATACGAAGCGTTTTAGCATGCGTAAGCTAGATTGTAGATTTGACTTCCTCAATCCAACGGTCTTAATCTGCTTTGACGAATGGGTATCTATGATGACTTGATGCAATATGAAGTCCGGACTCATGACAGGAGAGCTGGGCAAAGGAAACCGCTCGCTGATTAAAATTCATTTAATTATTTGGCATAGTTTTGGAGAAGTTTTGAGCAAATCATTGCAGGTGTTTCTAAATCATAGTACAGCAAATGTCCCTTGAATTTGTTAATGTCCAAATCGACAGAAAACTTTCCAAAATGGCGCTTTAGATATACTATCTTTAACGCGTGGGCCCCAAGTTTGTATTCTATTATCCCATTGTGTGTGTGGATGTTGTAGCATGGAAGTTTTTGTTTAAATTTCATTGAACATAACCACACAGCAACACTTTACACAGAAACGCACCTATCGATTTTCTTCTCATGATAGTATACGAAACTATAGTCACACCAGACAATGTAAAATCACGGGCTCCGTTCAAATCACAAGAGGTGTCATGCTTACCGCTGCAATTTGTCCCCGAGTATCCAGGCGGACAACAATTGTATCCACTGACCGTGTCCTCACAACCCTCCCCACTGGGACAGGGGTTGGACTCACACTCGTCCACATCTGCACACAATAAAGTGTCAGTAAAACTCGGCAAATTTCAGTCCGAGTAATCTTTTGATTGTGCTGGGTGTACATAAAAACGCCATTTTCGGTGTTTTCTTCCATAAAAAAAACACTAATTAACCAGACGATCTCCTTGATTTTATTATCGTTATCTCTTTGATCAATTTGCAGTCAGCTGATATCTTTATAACAGTTGAGAAGCAAGATTACTCTAAAGTCATGACCCTCTAGTGGTACACAGCTTTGTAGAACGACCTATTTATTGTTTTATTTATTGTATTTATTTTTCCATTCCTTATTATCCCTATGAATGTGTGTGTCTGTGTGTCTGTGTGTCTGTGTGTCTGTGTGTGTATGTGTGTGCGTGTGTGTGTGTGTGTGTGTGCGCGTGTGTGTGCGTGTGTGTGTGTGTGTGTGTGTGTGTGTGTGTGTGTGTGTGTGTGTGTGTGTGTGTTTTGTTTTCTTTTTATATTTAGTCAAGTTTTGACTAAATATTTTAACATCGATGATGATGATTACTGTTATTGGTTTTTATGTGTTTGGTTGGTCTCTTCCTTGGTAGTGCAATAGCGTTAATTATGGATTGTTGTTATCATCATTTACATAAAAACTTATCTGTTAATCCAAACAATGATATAATTACTGTGATGTTCTTAACTACACTTTAACATGGAATGTATGTATGTATGTATGTATGTATGTATGTATGTATGTATGTATGTATGTATGTAGGTATGTATGTAGGTATGTATGTGGGTATGTATGTAGGCATGTATGCATGTGTATTGGTGTGTCGGTGTGTCAGGTGTGCAAGAAAAAAGGGTATTTTTATATCATGGGTTTTATGAATTTTCTTCTTTTATTCTTTTATAGTTATTAATTAATGACCTATATGTGCTGATGACTAAATTAATTTCCTTTGTTGGATCAATAAAATGTTATGAGTTATGAGTTATGAGTTATGAATCGAAACGAGGGTCGTGGTGTATGTGCGTGCGTGTGTGCGTGCGTGTGTGTGTGTGTGTGTGTGTGTAGAGCGATTCAGACTAAACTACTGGACCGATCTTTATGAAATTTGACATGAGAGTTCCTGGGTATGAAATCCCCGAACGTTTTTTTCATTTTTTTGATAAATGTCTTTGATGACGTCATATCCGGCTTTTCGTGAAAGTTGAGGCGGCACTGTCACGCCCTCATTTTTCAACCAAATTGGTTGAAATTTTGGTCAAGTAATCTTCGACGAAGCCCGGACTTCGGTATTGCATTTCAGCTTGGTGGCTTAAAAATTCATTAATGACTTTGGTCATTAAAAATCTGAAAATTGTAAAAAAAAATAAAAATTTATAAAACGATCCAAATTTACGTTTATCTTATTCTCCATCATTTGCTGATTCCAACAACATATAAATATGTTATATTCCGATTAAAAACAAGCTCTGAAAATTAAATATATAAAAATTATTATCAAAATTAAATTGTCCAAATCAATTTAAAAACACTTTCATCTTATTCCTTGTCGGTTCCTGATTCCAAAAACATATAGATATGATATGTTTGGATTAAAAACACGCTCAGAAAGTTAAAACAAAGAGAGGTACAGAAAAGCGTGCTATCCTTCTTAGCGCAACTACTACCCTGCTCTTCTTGTCAATTTCACTGCCTTTGCCATGACCGGTGGACTGACGACTCGGATGCTACGAGTATACGGTCTTGCTGAACAATGGCATTGCGTTCAGTTTCATTCTGTGAGTTCGACAGCTACTTGACTAAATATTGTATTTTCGCCTTACGCGACTTGTTTTCATTTTGTTGTTGTAATTATTTTTATTTATTGTGTTCATTTTTCTGACATCCTCTTACCACTTTTGTCCCATGTAATGTCTTTTTGTACCTGATGTGGTGATCTACCTGATCTAAATTTAGATCCAAAAATAGGTCAAGACCAGCCGGGTCCGAGTACGAAATTAATTCGTAAAAAAATCGCAGTTCTTGACTCTTTGGGTGCAAGTCAATGAAACTTGGTAGTTCTTCTAACGGATAGCTGCTTGAGGTATGACTAAAAGCCCCAGGGGCTCCGTGCACCTGGATTTGACAAGTTCAGTACCTTTAAGATTGGTCATTACAAATTTAGTTTATGTTTTTGTTCTTTTGTTGTTGTTGTTGGTGGGGAGCATCCTTCTTCATTGATCTTTTTTTCTGCTTTTTATAGTAGTGTTTCTACTTTAAATATACCTATACCATTAACATTACTATATCTAAATGTATTTTAAGGGGGCAGGGTCACCCAGAATTTGAAAAAGATCGTTTTTTTGGCAAACACAAAAGTGTTTAGGCTTATTTTAAAGTTTGATTTCTCCTCTTTCAGACACTGTTTATATTTTTCCCTACACAAAGGCATTCGTGAGATATGTGCTTTCAAAAAAGGTATGTGTGTGTGTCAACACAACACAAAATTACATAAAAAAATCTGCACACGAAACTTTCATCAAAAATCGCGCATCAGACACACTCTGTTTCTCATAACTTTATTACATGTTTACCAATTGTCTTGAAATTTTGCACACTTATTCTTTGGTGTGGTATCCATGGCCGGTACCAAAATCAAGCAGATTGAAAGTAAACAGAGAAAATACAGGTATTTGTCTTTTATTATTGTACTAATATTTTTTCGAAAATTTGGCCCATGCGTTATGATAACAGTTCTGATGAGTACAAATACGATTTTGGTACCAGCCACAGGCAAGACAGTCAAAAGCAGTCATGAAAAAAATCAGACATGCTGATATAAATCCAAAGCCACTATGTTTCTGACAATTATGGCTTTTTTTTATTTTCGCACAATATAAAATATATGTTTATTATACATTTTTACTAAAAAAGCAAAGTTATATCACCAATTAGACTGTACAGATTTATTTTAGAACCCTTCCTGTAGGTCTTGGCCAAATTTGAAGTAAAAATACCCAATAGAACCTGAGATACAATTTTTTTGTAATTTTGGTACCGGATTTTGGGTGACCCTGCCCCCTTAAACAACTTTTCTATATAACAATTCCCTCTCAAAAATGCATACAATATCCAGAGGGGAACCATATCTATAAATACCAACACACATTTTGGCTATCACATTCAAATAATTCACATAACTTATTAGTGCCTTGGAACTTTGTGAATTTTCAAATACGCCAAAAAAAACTTCCTTTACGGTAATATTAATAATCATATTATATTTACAATTCACTTTATCCTCGACGCATTTCCAAATGGACATAATTTTCGAGCAAAAGTTAAAAAAAAAGTTCAATATAATCAATTTCGTTCTCACAATAAGTACAGCAATTACTCGCGGAAATGCCTATTTTATACAATAAAATATTTGTGGGGTAAATATGTAGAGGTTACATGCCGAGTCTCAGTGATTATTAAAAATAATGGTCGAAGTTGGAGGATCATGAAAAATGCGAGCTTCAGCGAGCTTTTTCATGACCGCGAACTGATACCATTATTTTTAATAATCACTGAGACGAGGTGTGTAATCTCTTTATTCCTCCTTTCTTCAGTTATTCAAAGAAAACAGGAGTTTTTGTGCGAAAGTTTGATCGAATCCGAATCACTCAACCAGTCAACCTGCGCAGGCGATCGATTAATGCGCGGTTGTATAGTTCCGTGCAAATCATTCCATTCTGTTAACACTTCTTGTCAGTTTCCCCCAATAAACACACAACGTAAATACGACGTTGCGAAAATGTTAATTTTTTGTGTCATTAGCAACGTTGCGAACTTTACGTGAACTTTACGTTGAGCCAACCAAAAAACGCAACGTAAAACCAACGTTGTGTCATTGTGAGATTTTGGTGTTCTTTCGACGTTGTAATACAACGTAAATTTTACGTGAATTTCACGTTGCATTTTGGTGTCTTACAAATGTTGCGAAGATTACGTGAAATTTACGTGGATCCAACCAAAAAACACAACGTGAAAGCAACGTTGCGTTACAGTTGTGTTTTTTTGTTTTTTACACGTTGGTACATAACGTAAATTTCACGTGGATTCCACCTTTAAAAGCAACGTAAAATCGACGTTGTATTATTGTGATTTTCTGGTGTTCGAACAACGTTCCCGGTATACTCACGTGATTTTCACGTGATTTAAAAACAAAAGTTAGTTTGATACAACAAACGTTCCTACAACGTAGTTTCAACGTAAACACACAACGTTGGGGTTTGATTGATCGCCAACGTGCCCTCAACGTGAAATCCACAACGTAAATCCTACGTCAGTCATTACCAATTTTTCACCTGCACGGTTTCGTATCGTTTATCAAAGAAATGTGTATATATACATATAAAGCCTTTGAAAATTACGTAAGGTGAACAGATTTTCAAATACAGGAGATAGATATGTGCGAAACTATCACCGAATAACAAATGACTCAGTCATACGGCTCGTTATGAAATTAAGCGCCAATGTACCTGTAGATTGTATTAGTTGTTTATTAGTTGTTGTGTTGGGTTGCGTCATTAAGACACTTCCTCTCCGCAGCCATGCTTGTATCTGAAGGAAGCTATGATTAAAAGGCTCTCAACAAATCCAGCTATCTGCATGTTACCTTGCAAGAATGAGAACCTTACATGGTGTCAGAAGTGACCAGAATCCACGAACTCCACATCGTGCAGCTCATTTTCAACCAAGTAGGTAGAATCTTTGCAAAGAACTGAAACAATCGAATCGACGCGCTGTTCGTTCAATTCGTTATTTCCGTCCCCGACACATACGCAAGCTGTGTGGGAGTGGACACGTCGCTGACAGAACATTTGAAGTCAAGTGTGTGGCGCAGTGGTTAAGATTTAGATCTGAATCCGAGTCATGGAATACTTACGAAAGCCGGACCCACTATCATTTGACGGCAACGTTGCTGAAAACTGGAGACATTTTCAAACTGAATTTGACATCTATATCGAGGCAGCGCATGGCAATACAAACGATCGCACTAGATCATACATACTTGCAGGGAGAGAAGCTATTGAAAAAGCAAAGACCTTCACCTATGCGCCTGAGGTGAAGAATAACGATGGTGACGTCAGTCAGGCTGCCGAGAATCCAGAGAGTGTGGCAGTGCTGAAAGCGAAGTTCCGCGAACTTTGTGATCCATTGACTAATGTCATAATTGAACGACACAGGTTCAACACCAGATTTCAAGGAGAATCCGAGCCTGTACAGAGCTTCATCACATCACTGAAGATCATGGCTGACACCTGTGAATTCGCAGCTTTGAAGGACTCTCTCATTCGTAATAGAATTGTCTGTGGATTGAGATCAGACTCTCTGAGAAAACAGCTGTTGAAAGAGAAAGACTTGACACTTCACAAGGCAGTCCAGATGTGCCACATCCACGACAGTGCAGAGAAACACAGCACGCAGATGTCACAGAGCCATGAGCTGAATGCTGTCACTCACAAAGCTCAATCATCGCAGAACAACTCAAGGCCATGTTTGTACTGCGGCCGCAGCCATGCACGAAATAAAGAACTTTGCCCCGCACTTGGAAAAAAGTGCTCTGCCTCTTCCAAGATGAACCACTTTGCGCAAGTATGTAAGTCAAGTCGGACTCAAAGGCGACAAGCAAGTCAGAACGTGAATGTTGTTGATGACGAAGAAGATGCTACTGAAGATTGGGAGGTCCATGCCGTCATGCAGACACAGCATCAGAATGAAATACACTGCACAGCAACCATAAATGCACGCAACATTAGACTGAAAATTGACACCGGAGCAAAGTGCAATGTCCTTCCGCTGTCACATTTTCAGAAAGTGAAAGCGACTGAGAAGATCAACAAGTCAAAAGCGGTGAACCTTGTGGCTTATGGTGGCGATCGTTTCTCCACTCTGGGCACCGTTGATCTTCACTGCAGGATCGGCGATACGATGCAGATGATCACGTTTCAAGTCATTGATCGACTGGCCACCCCCATCCTTGGTTTAAATGATGCCCTCCGCCTACAGCTCATTGAGCTTGACAAATCGGTGTACGAGCTCAAGAACGAGGACGAAACTCAGCTTCATGCAGAGATTACTTCAGAGTTTCGGGACCTGTTTGATGACGACAAGCTAGGGACACTTCCACCCAAGTACGTCATGAGAGTAGACCCCACCGTCGCTCCTGTAGTCAAACCAGCACGCAAGATTCCTCAGGCCATGGAGACGAAGGTCAAAGAAGAGCTGGAAAACATGATCATGAAAGGGGTCATAGTGCGCGAAACTGAGCCCACAGAATGGGTTTCGCAAATGATTGCCACAAAGAAAAAAAATGGTGACGTCCGAATTTGCTTGGATCCCAGAGACCTCAATAAATCTCTTCTACGACCACACTATCCCATGCGTACAGCAGACGACGTAGCATCACGCATCGGCAACGCAAAAGTCTTCTCAACCCTAGACGCAAAGGCTGGATTTTGGCAAATCCGGATGGACAAACATTCCTCACTGCGAACCACATTCAGCACTCCCTTTGGGAGGTACAGGTTCCTTCGCATGCCTTTTGGCATCAACACAGCCTCAGAAGTCTTTCAGCAGGCTATGGAAAGACTGTTTGAGGGCTACCCATGCGCAATCATTGTCGACGATATTCTGATTTGGGGCTCAACCGTGGAGGAACATGATGCAAACCTGAGAAAGATTCTGGAAAGAGCGCGTCAGATCGGACTGAAGTTGAACCTCAGCAAATGCAAGTTTCGAGCAAAGAGCGTGTCTTTTGTTGGACACAGATTCACCGAGGATGGTCTGAAGCCTGACACTGAAAAAACTGATGCTATCCGGAACATGCCGCCACCGGAGAACCAAGCTGCGCTTCAACGTTTCCTCGGCATGACGAACTATTTGAGCAAGTTCATCAAGGACTACAGCGAGAAGACATCCATATTGCGCGAACTTCTGCACAATGACGTTGTGTGGAACTGGACTGAAATGCACCAGCAGGCGTTTGACCGACTGAAAGATGACCTTGCGAATCCTCCAGTGCTGAAATTCTTTGACCCTGCAAAGCCTGTGGTTTTGTCTGTGGATGCTTCCAAAAGCGGACTTGGTGCAGCATGTCTCCAGAACGAGTCCCCTGTTGCTTTCGCTTCACGAGCTCTTTCAGATGCCGAAACCAGATACGCACAGATTGAAAAGGAGCTCCTGGCTGCAGTCTTTGCTTGCAAGAAATTCCATGATTTTATCTACGGTCGGCAAGTGACCATAGAGACTGACCACAAGCCTCTGATCAGCATCGTAAAGAAGCCTCTGAATGATGCCCCAGCTCGTCTACAGAGAATGCTCCTGCAGTTGCAGCGATACCACCTGCAGTTCGTCTACAAGAAGGGAAAAGAACTGTTCTTGGCTGACACGCTATCCAGAGCTCACCCTGAAGGACCGGCCGAAGGAGCAGAATTTGAGCATGACGTCATGACCGTGCTATCCATCTCGCCGTCCAGAATGACGGAGTTGCAACAAGAAACACTGGCTGACGCGACCATGCAGAAACTAGCAAAGTTCATCACAGAAGGTTGGCCTGCACACGAGCGTAGTGTGCCGCCTGAGCTCAAACCTTACTTTTCTTTCCGCGACGAACTGGTGATTGAAAGCGACATCATCCTGAAAGGACAGCGGGCAGTGATTCCGCCAACGCTACGGTCAACATATGTTGCTGTCCTACACAAAGGCCACATGGGAGTTGAGCGCACCAGAAAACTCGCTAGTGACACCGTCTTCTGGCCAAGAATGCGCCAAGACATTGAGCACGCTGTCTCACAATGCTCCGCCTGTAACAGCAACAAAGCCCACCTGCAGAAACAACCTCTCATCAACCATCCTGTTCCTGAGCTTCCATGGTCAACCGTTGCTGCCGACCTGTTTGACTAGAACAACCACCAGTACCTAGTTGTCGTTGACTCGTACTCTGGATGGTTTGAAATGGATTCTTTGCCTGACAGCACTTCACGCTCAGTCATTGGCAAAATGAAACGCCTCTTCGCGACTCACGGCATCCCAGAAAAACTCATGACCGACAATGGCAGTCAGTTCGTCAGTCATGAATTTGAACAATTCGCAAAAGAATGGAACTTCGTACACACCACCAGCAGCCCTTACTACCCAAAGTCCAATGGCCTGGCTGAAAACGCTGTCAAACAGGCCAAGCAGTTGCTAAACAAAAGCAAGAAAGACGGTTCCGACATGATGCTAGGTCTTCTGAACTTGCGCAACACCCCAAGAGACGCCATGGGGTCACCGGCACAGCGCCTACTATCCCGACGCACCCGCACCACCCTGCCAACCTCAACAAAGCTCTTGAGACCCAAGCCCTTGAACACCACCTCCGTCTCAAAGCAGTTAAAATCTGCCCGTCAGCAGCAGAAATGTCATCACGACAAGTCAGCAAAAGACCAAAGACCACTGAGACCCAGTGAAGTGGTGCGCATGCAAACTAAAAAAGGATTTCAGAAGCTTGCTGTTGTGAAGTCCGCCCGCGGCAGCCCTCGGTCGTATGTCGTCACATCCGACGGCGCAGACTATGTCCGCAACAGACAACATCTCCTGCCTGTCCGTGAACCCAGACCGCAGTGGACCATCTCTAACGACAGCGCTTCGAACAGTGAACAGAGGCAGCTAGACTCATGTCCTCTGCCACAGGCAACTCTTCGTCACTCAGTTACTGTTCATCCCACAGCAACTAACCCAACCCCTCCCATGCCACAAGTGCCCAGGAGAATCTCTACCACCCCACTTCGCCCCGTGTCACCCACAACCCTCTCTTCCAAATCTCTGTCACCTCCACATCCTGCGCCACCAGCATTGCCAGCCAGCCCTGATCTGATGCCACCTTCAGTACCCAGTCAGCCCAAGGTCCAGTTCGAGGATACTCTCACACAACCCACGGTGACGCGCTGTGGAAGAGTTGTGAAGCCAAATCCAAAATATTTTGACACTTGATCACATTGACACTGACCGATGTTGGCAACAATGCAGTCACAATCTGTATTCCAACACACAAACACACAATCAAGACAGTGTCAAGTCATTGCAAAATCAAAATCGTTCAGGAAGAAAAGAAAAAAAAAACAATTGACAATTTACTTGTTTTCTTTGTTTTTCTCAGAACCGTTTAGTTATTTTCTTTCATTCAGGAAGAAAGGAAAGAGACAGTTGACAATTTACTTGTTTTCTTAGTTTTAATATTTTATTATACCTTGTATGAAGAGCAGAAATTAATAACTTTATGTTTGAGTTGAGAGTTTCATGCTACTTTTGTTTTAGTATTGCTTTGTTTTGTTACATCTCCATTGAGAAGGGAGATGTAGATTGTATTAGTTGTTTATTAGTTGTTGTGTTGGGTTGCGTCATTAAGACACTTCCTCTCCGCAGCCATGCTTGTATCTGAAGGAAGCTATGATTAAAAGGCTCTCAACAAATCCAGCTATCTGCATGTTACCTTGCAAGAATGAGAACCTTACAGTACCGCGCAATGTATTTGATTGCTTTGGCGTTCCAAATGCGTCCGGTTACATTTTCTGGCATCATTAATGCATCAACGAGAATTGAAAGGTAAGAATGCTAAAAATATAATTGTGTACGTTTAAAGTTGATCTACTGTGCTCATCAAACCTCTTGTTGTATTTTGTAAATTATGTGGCGAGAGGGGGCGGGGACAGAATACATGAATCTAATCTCTGTGATTGTCTATACGTGCGTGTGTGTGTGTGTTTGATTACACGTGTGTGTGTGTGTGTGTGTGTGTGTGTACACGTGTTTGTGTGTATGTGTGTGTGTGTATGTGACATCAGTTTGTGTATGTGTGTGTGTGTGTGTGTGTGTGTCACATCAGTTTGTGTATGTGTGTTTGTGGGTGGCTGTGTGTGTATGTGTGTGTGTGTTTGCGTGTGTGCGTGCGTGCGTGCGTGCGTGCGTGTGTGTGTGTGTGTGTTTGTTTCCCTCGGCGCGTGACAATATATCTGCCAATAAGTTGAACAAAAACAGGGTTCAAGTGGGAATTACACCTGAAAAAGCAGGAAGGGAGCAGAATACATGTTATGAACTATTCTGTCTCAGAACAGATAATGTCACCAAACGAACACTCTGTCACAAATCACAGTGAAACTCAACACTTTATTAATGATGCTTGATAATGCTACGGTGAAACTGAAAAGGAAACAGAGGACAACGGTCAGTTAGACTGTCACGCAAACAAACGATCACGAGCATCGATAGAAGAAATATAGGCGTGAATAAGATACACAAATCAATGACTAAAAGCTTACACAAACTGTGGTAACTACAAGAAAATAAGGATCAAAATCACTGGATAAATACTTACAAAAACTGTGGAAACACAAAGGAACAATGAACGAAGCCGCTGAGGGCGAAACGAATGAGTGACGACTAAAGAGTGACGTTTATAATGACGTAAACACTGGACTGACGACACGCTGACTTTCTACCACAATCACGCAAAAGGAAATGATATTCACGCCAACATACACAATGAAATGAAAGTACGGTACGGAAATAACTGGGGACAGAACACTCCCTGCCTGAAAGTTAAAAACTTTCACTAACACTAACATGTAAAATTAAAAATATCTCTCGACAAACTCTCCAAAATAGTACAGGAAAATGGAACACTCGACCAACTATCCAAAAATACAAAATGTTCTAAATATAATGGAGTGGTAATTTCCAAACTATCCGCGAACAAACTTGCACATTTTGAGAATTCAAAAAAGACATAAAAATCCAGGGTTCTGAAAGAGAATGTCAGATTCTGCAAACATCTGCGTTACAGTTGAAGGGACAAGGTCACAGCAGTGGGATAATTTCTGTTACTGGACGAATATATAGCACCGGTCCTTCCTTTGTTACCAGACGAATTTCCACTGTTCGTACTAGATCATCACTCTTGCTTGGAAAAGTGCGTGTCACTATGCCTACTGGCCAGTACAGTCTGTGTTCTTCACTTTTCTTCAACAGAACAACGTCACCTTCTTTGACCGCATCTTTGACAGAATCCCACTTTCTTCTCTGTTGCAAATTTTGCAAGTATTCTTGTTTCCAGTGACTCCAAAACAAATTGGATAGTACTTGGACATGTTTCCACTGTGCTTGGTACGTTTGTTTCATGTCAGTGGAGTCGAAAGGAAAGTGTTCTTGCCCATGCTTTGTAGATCTTTAGAAGTATCGCCGGTGTCAAAATCAGAGGCGAGTCTGGATCATGGGATATGGGTACGATGGGTCTGGAGTTAACTATGGTACACACTTCAGCCATAAAGGTACACAGTACTTCGTGTGTAAGGGTCTTTTGCTTAGCATCCAGCAGCAGGGCGTCTAGGACTCTGCGGACAACACCGATGATACGTTCCCAGGAGCCACCCATGTGAGAGGCGTGGGGCGGGTTGAACTTCCATTTGATTCTAGACTTGCTGAGATACTGTGTAACTGGGGTATTTTCTTGGAAAAGAGTGTCCAGTTGAAGTTCGCCTGCTGCACCTACAAAGTTCGTTCCTCTGTCACTACGTAGCTCTATGACTGGTCCCCGCAAGGCGATGAAACGACGCAACGCATTGATGAAGGAGGAGCTGGACATGTCCTCGACCACCTCGAGATGAATGGCGCGCGTTGCCAAGCATGTGAACAGAATGGCCCAACGTTTGGCGTTTGCAGATCCGCCTCTTGTCGTGCGTGTTGATACGGACCATGGGCCGAATGTGTCAACGCCGACATAGGAGAAAGGAGGAGATGGGGTGACTCTGTCCGCCGGTAGGTTGCCCATGCGCTGATGTAACGGGTGCCCGCGCAGCCGTCGGCACGTAACGCAAAGGTTGATGATAGAAGCCACTAGCCGCTTTGCCCCGACAATCCAAAATCCGCCTGAACGTAGCGCTCCTTCTGTGAAGTGGCGACCTTGATGTTTGACCTTGTCGTGAAAATGCCGCACTAAGAGGACGGACACGTGATGAGACTTTGGGAGAATGAGGGGATGGATACACGGCAAATCTAGCGTCTCTGTCGCTTCCTGGAGTCGTCCACCGACTCTGAGCAAGCCATCGTTGTCCATGAAAGGGGACAGGGTTCGGATGGGGCTTGACTTGGGGAGGCGCTCTCCACTAAGAAGACAGTGTACTTCTGTGGCGAAAGCTTCACGCTGTACGGTCTTGATGATGAATCGCTCTGTGGCCGTCACACTGTCGACACTACGGTGCTCGGAACAACAATGCCATCCGTTGCAGGTGTTTGACTGAGAGTGGACACTCTGGCCAATGTGCTTCAGTAGACTCAACGAGCGCACTAACGACTCCCAACTTGAGAATTTCTCGAAACGAGCAGACAGAGGTGACAGTTGGAGAGAAGTGTCTGTGACTTCGGTTTTCTTCACACTAGGTCTAATTTCGCTGTCGACCTCAGGTGAGATGAGTGGAAAGGTCTCAAGACAGGAGTCTTGCAGGAAGAGAGTAGGGCCATGAAGCCAAGCTTCCACCTTTTGACGGAAGTCTTCGTTAGCCTGCCTGGTTGCTAGGTCAGCAGGGTTCGAGCCAGTAGGAACGTGTGTCCATTGGGAGGGATCTGACACGGTCCTGATACGTTGCACTCTGTTAGCCACAAAAGTGTAAAACCGGCGGGTTTCGTTGCCGATGTAACCCAACACCACTTTGCTGTCGGTGTAGAAGTGCGGTTTTGCAGCAATGTCCAGCTGCTGTGAAACCAGCTGCCACAGTTCCACTGCCAGAACTGCGCTGCACAGCTCAAGACGGGGTATGGTGTGGCAAGTGGACGGCGCTACTTTGGCTTTTCCAATGACGAAGCCAAGACTAGAGTCAGGGGCGCTAGGCACTCTCACATATATCACGGCGGCGATGGCTTTTTCAGACGCGTCACAGAACACATGAAATTCAGCATCTTTCGTTGTGCTCAGGGACGTGGGCACGTACATTCGAGGGACTTGGACTCTTTGAAGGGGCTCCAAAGACTGCTTCCATTGCTCCCACAGTACGCGATCTGAAGGCGAGAGGGGTTCGTCCCATGCTTTGCCGTTGGGAGATAGTTCACGGAGAAGAATCTTGCCTGAGATTGTCGCTGGTGCTAGGAAGCCTAGGGGGTCATAGATGCTATTCAGCGTCGACAGGATACCACGGCGCGTGAATGGCGTGCTTTCGAGCTTCAGATTCACAGAGAAAGAATCATTTTCTAAGTCCCAGGGAAGACCAAGACAGCTGTGCACAGGTAGCTGAACTGAGGTGTCTGATAAGTCAACGTTTTTCAACTCTTCGCAAAGATCATCAGTTGGAAATGCTTTCAAGACATCTCTGTCGTTTGAGGCGATCTTGTGGAGCCGAATGTTGCCTTTTTCTTTGAGATCAGCTTGCGTGCGAGTCAGCAGACTTGCTGCTAGTTCCTTCGTTGGTAGAGATTTGACGCCATCATCGACATAGAAGTCACGGTTGACGTAATGTTTGACGTCATCATCGCTAGTGGCCACCGTCTTTCTCAAACCGTAAGAAGCCACTGCTGGAGAGGGGCTGTTCCCGAAGACATGTACGCACATGCGGAACTCAACAAGGGGGTTGTTGAAGTCGTTGTTTTCGTACCAAAAGAATCTCAAATAGTCCCTGTGATCTTCATCCACGAAGAACTGATAGAACATTTGTTCTATGTCTGCTGTGATTGCGTAGGCGTCGCTGCGAAACCTCAGGAGGATTCCAAGCAAGCTGTTTGTCAAATCTGGCCCTGTCAGCATCATCTTGTTCAGCGAAAGACCCTGGAAGGTGGCAGAGGAGTCAAAAACTCCACGAATCTTACCCGGTTTCTTTGGGTTATAAACGCCGAAAAAGGGCAAGTACCAGCAACGGCTCTCTTGTTTCTCAGAAGGCGCTCTTTCTGCAGACCCAGACCCAAAAATCTTGTTCATGAATTTGAACATGAGTTCTCTCTTGACTGGGTCTTTTTCCATTGATGCATGAAGGCCATGTGCACGGTTCAGTGCCTGAGCTCGATTGCTGGGGACAGGATCTTCTGACTTCAGGGGAAGGGGAGCAGACCATCTGCCTTGACTGTTCTTTTGAAAGTGGTTGTCCATGACGGACAGGAACCGTTTGTCTTCGATGGACATGGCCACTGTTTCATCTTCCGAGGTTCTCTTGAAGAGGTCAGGGGCTATTTCATCGACTTCACACAGCTTGATGTGATTGCGACAAGGCTCAAAGACAGAGTCGTGACCTTGGTCGACGCTGGTCTTCTTGGTATTGACTGATGTCGATTTGTGCTGCAGACATACATCGCCAATGATCACCCAGCCGAGACGGAGGCGTAGGGCGAAAGGGGACGAAGGCGGGCCTATGATCTGGTCGAGCACATGGTGTGCCTCAGGCAAATCTCTCCCTATAAGGATTCCGATAGGCAATCGCGCATCGCTCGGGGGGATGACCGCTGCAAGCCTCTGCAAGTGGGCGTGACACTGAGCGACCTCAGGGGTGGGGATTTCTGAGCGCTCTTCAGGGATCTTGTCACACTCAATGAGAGAAGGCAGATTCAGCGTGGTTTGGGCATCGAGAGACTGCACACACAGACCTGAAACTCTGCGTCCACTCATGCTGTAGGAACCAGAGCAGGACGTCAGTGTGTACACAAGTTCATCAGAAGAGACGCCAAGACCATCTAGAAGAGCCGGTGATGCCAGTGAGCGGTTGCTCTGGTCGTCTATCACTGCATAGACCTGCATCGATTTGCTCGGTTGACTGGGGGAAAAGATGCGTACTGGAACAATTTTACCACACGACCTGCTGGCGTCGATGCTGCCACACAGCGCAGTACAACGATTGTTCACGTTAACTGACGTATTCTCCCCGCCATGCGATGAGCGGAAGGGGAAAGAACTTTGGTCAGCTGGAGGACTTCGATTGGCAGGGTCATAGGCTGACATGCGATGCATCACCGTGAGGTGACCCTTGCCGCACTTTTCACATTTCACAGTGGCCTTACATTGCTTGACTGCATGGTCAGGAAGAAGGCACCTGTAACAGAGGTTTTTCTCCTTCAGTAGAGATCTTTTCTCTTCGAAAGTCATCGACGCAAATTTCTTGCACACTGGAAGTTGATGCTGTGTCTTGTGGATAGGACACACTTTGCTGACGTCAGAGTTATCAGCGATGATGCCCGACATCCGAGTCCGGACGTCAACATGGTGATTGTTCTTGACTGGATTATCCAGCTGAAAAGCAGGATCGTTGTAGATTTTGCTCATATCTCGCACGAACTTCAGCAGAACGGAGAAGGGTGGGAAGGCAACCTTGTGCTGACTCTTGTAGTTTGCTGCCACGCTGATCCATTTCTGCTTCAGGAAGTGAGGAAGCTTCTCCACGATCAAGTTTGCCCCTGATGACGTGTCATAAATTGAAAACAAAAGCATAAGGCTTGGGTTTTCCTTGGCAGCGTAGATCTCGTCCATGAGGTCACACAGATCGAACAACTTTCTATTGTCTTTGGTGACGGGAGGGAAAGCATGGATTTTAGCCTTGAGGTGTGCTTCGATCAGTTCAGGTGAACCAAATCTTTCTTCTAGTCGTTCCCAGAGAAGCTGAAGACCATTGCGTGGGTTGCCGGCGCTTGAACTTTGCATGCTACGTGCATACCTTCCTGACTCTGGCCCGAGATATTTTACAAGCAGATCAAGCTCTTCCTGTGGCGTCGTTCCAAGCTCAACCATGACGCTCTTGAACGAGATTTTCCACGCTGGGAAGGCTCCTGGTTCTTCGTTGAAGACTGACAAGCGGTTAAGCAGAAGATCTTTCTTCAAAAGAAACTTGGACAGCTCTTCATGCGGGTGGTTGCAGTTGTAGCTGCTGCTACGGTTAAATTTAGCATTGCTGTTGTTGCTGTTGTTGCTGTTGTTGTTGTTGTTGATGAACCTTGCCGATGAATGAACTGACGTGAAGTCATCCGACGTGTAGTCATCTCTATGCTTGCTCACTTTAGATTCAGTGTCATTGGGAAGGCTGTTCACATACTGCTGTGTTCTGCTCTGAGCGTCGAAGTTAGCATGAGAGGGCAAAGGACTAGGACCAGCGGAAGTGGGCAAACGTTGAGAGGGAGCAACGGAAGGGGGTGGAGACATAGGCGGAGAATGAGCTGGGGTAGATCCACCTTCCCAGGCCTCAAGGACTGAAGCCTCTGCCTCCTCTGCAGCGGCATCTTCCTCTGCTTCGAGTAAAGTTAATTCCGCTTCCCAATCTTTCTTCTTTCTGCAATTTCTGGCCTCTGTGATGGCCGTCTCTTCTTCGAAGGCTGCCTGTCTCTTCGAGAGTTCCAATTTCCGCCGGGCATATTGTGCCTTCACTTGCGCTGCTCGGGCTCTGGCTCGTGTTCGAGCAGCAATGCAAGACAATGATGTGCTGACGGAATGGATGCTCTGCGATGGAACTTTCGATCTACTGGTGTGTTCTGACATGTCTCTAGTTTTTTTCTCACTATTCTGTCTCAGAACAGATAATGTCACCAAACGAACACTCTGTCACAAATCACAGTGAAACTCAACACTTTATTAATGATGCTTGATACAGAGTGATGATACGGTGAAACTGAAAAGGAAACAGAGGACAACGGTCAGTTAGAGGACAACGGTCAGTCACTGTCACGCAAACAAACGATCACGAGCATCGATAGAAGAAATATAGGCGTGAATAAGGTACACAAATCAATGACTAAAAGCTTACACAAACTGTGGTAACTAGTCTACAAGAAAATAAGGATCAAAATCACTGGATAAATACTTACAAAAACTGTGGAAACACAAAGGAACAATGAACGAAGCCGCTGAGGGCGAAACGAATGAGTGACGACTAAAGAGTGACGTTTATAATGACGTAAACACTGGACTGACGACACGCTGACTTTCTACCACAATCACGCAAAAGGAAATGATATTCACGCGAACATACACAATGAAATGAAAGTACGGTACGGAAATAACTGGGGACAGAACATGAACTCCGTTATTTATTGTTTGAAATGTTATAACCTGGGAGAAGTCACCCTCGCACCCAGTCCTTAGTTTCTCTTGACCTACCCTTGAAGTATTCTTGAGGGCATGACTAGACTACCCGATTGCGCCCATTGCACGGCATAAGAGAGCGCCGTTCCACCCGGCCGATTCCGCTGTAGACGTCACGCGTCCAAGGGAGGTAATTTTCGAGCCAGCTGCATTGACTCGGCCAAGAAAGCAAACTTTCTTCGATTAAAGGCATTGTAGCATGTCTAAAATCATGGGACTTGTGTTATCAAGCTTTTAAAATCACCAAGTAACTTTTAAGAATAGTTTCAGTTACATGAGAACTCATTCTGCTGAACGGATTTTGAGAGCCAGTACCCAACAGCCTTTAAATGCACCTCTTTCCTTTTTTTATGTTCTTTTATGGTTTGCCGATTTTGTTAACATCTTTGCATTCATAATGAAGATTTTATCAATCAATCAATATGAGACTTATATCGCGCGTATTCCGTGGGTACAGTTCTAAGCGCAGGGATTTATTTTTTTATTTATTTTTATTTTTTTATCCTATTTTTTTTTTAAATTTTTATGCAATTTATATCGCGCACATATTCAAGGCGCAGGGATTTATTTATGCCGTGTGAGATGGAATTGTTTTACACAATACATCACGCATTCACATCGGCCAGTAGATCGCAGCCATTTCGGCGCATATCCTACTTTTCACGGCCTATTATTCCAAGTCACACGGGTAT
>NC_090248.1:2034130-2062763 GCF_037325665.1 Littorina saxatilis
AAGGACATTTTGCTTCTCTGTGCATACATCCCACCTGAACATTCACCGTATTATACTGCTTTTGATTTTGAAAATGGAATAAATATTTTAGAATCATGCTTGGCGGATAGTCTTTTGTCTTTGGATGATGTAGATGTAATCATATGTGGTGACCTGTATTCTAGGACCTCGGATATTACACCTGATTACGTTGACGAACAGGATCTATATGTACACGTTAGTAAAGTGGATTTTCTTGAGACAAAAAGGTCCTCCGAAGATAAAATCTTGAACAATTACGGGAAAAAATTGCTTTGTATGTGTACTGGTTTCGGATTGTGTATTCTGAATGGAATGTGTCAAGGTGACCTTCGTGGACGATACACATTTATTTCTGATAGTGGAAGCAGTGTGAATGACTACTTTTTGATGTCTGTAAATCTATTTGAATCAGCTGCGAATAATTGCAAGTTAAATGTTTTAGAGCGTATTGAATCAGACCATATGCCGGTGGAGTTGGTTCTGCATGATAAAAGATGTATGCCGAATGCCATTATGAATGAAGCTGGTTGTGAGGTTGACGAATTTGTTGTCAAATACTGTTGGAAGACTGAATGTGCGGCTGCCTTCTCCTCTTTAATGAATTCAGGTGATGTACAGTACGAACTTGTCAATGCTGCTGCCTTAATTGAGACTGATGTTAACGCCGCACTGAACAAGTTTAATGATGTCATAAAACAGCAAGGTGAATGCATGAAAAAAAGAATGTCAATAGGTGGTAAGTCGTTACAGAGAGAATGGTTTGACCATGAATGTCAAACAGCAAAAAGGCATGTCCGTAAGATGTTACATAAATGTAGAAAATCAAAAGATGTTCTGGATAAAAATATATATTGCATTGCTAGGCGTGAATATAAATACCTGATCGTTATGAAAAAGAAAAGCTATAACGCTGGTCTACTCGCTGACTTGAGCAGCTCAGTAAAATCGCAGAAACTATTTTGGGAAACTATGAAGAAACTTTCACGGAGGAAAACGCAGCCGCGTCATAACATTACTCTAGATGATTGGTTCCAACATTTTAAGAATGTATTAGAGAAGGACACACATGTAGCTATAGTGGACGTCGTTGATGGGGCTGTGGATGAAAATGCTGATGTTAATGATGAAGGAAATGATGATGATGTTGTTGAACATGTATTAGATAGACCGATTTCGAAAGAAGAAGTCACTCTTGCAATTAGAAAGCTGAAGAACGGAAAGTCTGCTGGTCCAGATGGGCTGATTGGTGAGTTTTTCAAGCATTCGGGTGAGGCTGTGGTGATGTTTTTGGTAAGGCTGTTTAATGTCTTGTTTGATAGTGGTTTTTACCCGGACAACTGGAAGGAATCAATAATCTTGCCTCTGTTTAAGAAAGGTCAGATAAATGACACCAATAACTACAGGGGAATATCACTGTGTGATGTCAGCAGTAAATTATATAGCTCCATAATTAATAACAGATTGCAGGAATGGATTAGCATAAATGATATTACTGGTGAACATCAAGCTGGATTTAAAAAAGATCATTCAACAGTTGACCATATCTTTACACTCCTGGCGGCCATTCAGAAACAGTTTACAAATAACAGAAAATTGTATGTCGCATTTGTTGACTTTGAGAAGGCATTCGATTCGATTTCTAGGAAACTTCTGTGGCCTGTACTTATGAAAAACGGTATTAGAGGAAAATTGCATCGTTGTGTGAAAAGCATGTATTTGGATGTGAAAGCTAAAATAAGATGTGGCGCTAAATTTACTGATGTAATCAATTGTACATATGGGGTAAAACAAGGTGATGTATGTAGCCCTGTGTTGTTTTCGTTATTCATTAATGAATTAGCTTTGGAAGTAATGGAAAATGGAAAACATGGTGTGACATTTGATTTTGTTGAATTTTTCATATTGCTTTTTGCTGATGACATTGTATTGCTCTCCACAACTGTTGTTGGCCTGCAAAGACAGCTAAATAATATGTACAATGCAGCTTCTCGATTGGAGTTGAAAGTTAACATGAACAAAACTAATATTATTGTTTTCCGTAAAGGAGGATATTTAGCTAGTTGTGAAAAATGGAATTATGGTGCAGATAGAGTTGTTGTTGTTAACGCTTATAAGTATTTAGGAATATTTTTTTCCACGAGACTCAGTTTTAATGTTTCCTGTCAAGATTTGGTGAGTAGGGGTAAACGGGCAGTGTTTGGTATACTCCGTGTGTTGCACAAGCTAGAGAGTAGTTCTTACACATTGTTTACAAAATTGTTTGATTCTCAAGTCCAACCGATTGTGCAATATGGTGCTGAGATTTGGGCTTTCCAAAAAGGTACTGAAATAGAAAAACTACACTTATTCGCCATGAAACGATTCCTACATGTAGACATGAGAACACCAAACGACCTTGTGTACGGTGAATTGGGAAGATTCCCAATATATCTAAACTCATATGTAAAGTGCATTACATATTGGCTAAAACTAACAAGAATGGATAATTCTAAGATCCCATGTAAAGCATACAAAGCTCTCTATAATTTAGATTGTAATGGCAAGATTACATGGGCGACGGATGTTAGAAAGTGTTTGTTCTCTCATGGGTTTGCAGATGTATGGTACAACCAAGGGGTGGACAGTATTGGTGGTTTTCTAAAATGTTTCAGACAGCGATTGATAGATTGCAGATGGCAAGACTGGAACGACCATATGCAAAGCAGTGATCGATTTTCTACATACAGATTGTTTAAGACCACAAGCAGTACTGAAGCGTATATAGATATGGAAATGAACAGCTATGTGAAAAGTGCATTAACTAAATTCAGGTTCGGTGTATCGGATCTTGCTGTACACAGGTGTAGGTATAGTGTACGGAGTGAGGAAGATTTGTTGTGTCGTCTGTGTAAATTGGCTGAAGAAAATGAAATACATTTTATGTTCTGCTGTCCTGCACTACGTGACCTAAGAGTATTATTGATAAAGCCAAAATATTATAACCATCCATGTATGTACCGATATACTTTGCTTATGTCTACTGGAAATGTCAGTCAAATATCCAAATTAGCACAATATATTTATCAGGGAATGAAAAGATTAATCACTGTGACATGATCTATGTACACATGTATTACTGTTTGATGTATACAAATTTGGGTCATTTATGAAACACAATATTTGCTATGATTATGTTGTATATGGACGCATACCCTTCAGAAGGGGCTCTGGCCTAAAACTGAATAAACTTTCGTATTCGTATTCGTATTCGTATTCGTATTCTCTCAATCAACACTCTCGTCCATTTATTTTCTTTTGTGGGGTTTTGTTGTCGCGTTTCCAACGTATTTTTGTCAGTCGTTTAGACGCTTTTTTCTTTCCAGTACCGTGACTTCTACCCGGAAATAAAAAATAAAAGTTATAACAAAACCGCGGTGATCACTCATATGTTTGGGTCGACAGAAAATAATTATCATGAATAATTTCTTATTGACAAAAGCACGTGGAAAAGCCCTGTCAAAGGACCACTTTGCTGCTGGATTCATGAAAACCTTCTAAAATTCCACGCCTTAATAAGCACGCCAAACACGGGAATGAATTTTAGATGATTTGCCGGCAAACGCCTTTTTGGACCGCACACAAATCTCACAAGGCGACCTTTTCTTCAAGGGATTCGGTAACTCTTCGCCCTCCCAGAATAGTGTCAGAAAAGGACTGATGCCTTTTTGGGCATTTTAATGTCTTCCGGACGGATTCGGTACCGGCAAGACATTTTGCGCGGCGTGTATAATTGATTAGAGAAAAGGCGGTACCATCACGTGCGAGTCGCTAGAGCGAAGAAGTCGTGAAAATTAAATGTGGTTGGCGCCGAGCTTCAGTGATTACAATAGCTATGCATTTTTTATCCCAGCTTTTGGCGAGCAATGTATGTGAATACTTCTGCGGAGATCTTCGGGAAAACAAACCGCTAGAGGGCGTCCCAGGAACACCTCAGGATAACTGCTGTTGGACGTATTATTTGCTTGTAGAACCGCACACAACCGCGAAACAAAAACAGAATTGTGATGAATGTGTCTGACCTAACACATTTCATTATTACATTTAGTCAAGTTTTGACTAAATGTTTTAACATAGAGGGAAGAATCGAGACGATGGTCGTGGTGTATGTGTGTGTGTGTGTGTGTGTGTGTGTGTGTGTGTGTGTCTGTCTGTCTGTCTGTCTGTCTGTCTGTCTGTCTGTGTGTGTGTGTAGAGCGATTCAGACTAAACTACTGGGCCGATCTTTATGAAATTTGACATGAGAGTTCCTGGGTATGATATCCCCGGACCTTTTTTTTCATTTTTTCGATAAATACCTTTGATGACGTCATATCCGGCTTTTTGTAAAAGTTGAGGCGGCACTGTCACACCCTCATTTTTCAATTAAATTGATTGAAATTTTGGCAAAGCAATCTTCGACAAAGGCCGGGGTTCGGTATTGCATTTCAGCTTGGCGGCTTAAAAACTAATGAGTGAGTTTGGTCATTAAAAATTGGAAACTTGTAATTAAAATTATTTTTTTATTAAGCGATCCAAAAACAATTTCATCTTATTCTTCGTCATTTTCTAATTTCAAAAACATATACATAAGTTATATTTGGATTAAAAACAAGCTCTGAAAATTAAAAATATAAAAATTATGATCAAAATTAAATTTCCGAAATCGTTTTAAAAACTATTTCATCTTATTCCTTGTCGGTTCCTTTTGCTGTTTTTTCTCTCTTTTTCTTTATTTTGTCTTATATGTCTGTAATGAACATTTTAAAATGAAGAGGAAAAACACTACCCACGATCCTCTCAACGAAACGCGCACACACACACAAACACACAACTTTTCGAGAAAATATTGGCTGCATTTTTTTTTTTTTACTGGTGAGCGTACCCTAAGAAGAAATCCAACATGTGTTGTCCATATGATTTGCCCGTTCGGTTTTCTTTTGTTCTCAAACGCGGGATGTCTCAAGAGGACCCATTTTGGCAAAGTTTAGAGGAGGGGGGGGGGAGCATGTCCGTAATTTTATGATCCAAGTGGACAAGCGATCGACTAAAGCCCGACAAAAGACTGCCAAGTGCCGTAAATGAGTCAGGAAAGATCAAGGTGCGATTTTTGACTTGTACTTCATACCAGTTTTCCTCGCCTCTTCTCTTCTCAACAAAGGTCTAGCAACAAAGTTTGGGGGGGTGTAATCTCATAAGGAGTGACATAATATCACATGCGAATATGAGGGAACGAGACAGAAGAATGAATACAAGTCGCGTAAGACGATATTACAACATTTAGTCAAGCTGTCGAACTAACAGAATGAAACTGAACTCACTGCATTTTTACAGCAAGAGCGTATACTCGTAGCATCGTCAGTCCACCGCTCGATGCAAAGGCAGTGAAATTGACAAAAAGAGCGGGGTAGTAGTTGCGCTGAGAAGGATAGCACGCTTTTCTTTATCTCTATTCTTTTTAACTTTCTGAGCGTGTTTTTAATCCAAACATATCACATCTATATGTTTTTGGAATCAGGAACCCACAAGGAATAAGATGAAATTGTTTTTCCTTGTGGGTTCGGAAATTTTATTATAATAATAATTTTTATATTTTTAATTTTCAGAGCTTGTTTCTAATCCGAATTTAACATATTTATATGTTTTTGGAATCAGAAAATGACGAAAAATAAGATGAAATTGTTTTTGGATCGTTTAAAAAAAAAATTAATTACAAGTTTCCGATTTTTAATGACCAAAGTCATTAATTAAATTTTTAAGCCACCAAGCTGAAATGCAATACCGAAGTCCGGCCTTCGTCGAAGATTGCTTTGCCAAAATTTCAATCAATTTGATTGAAAAATGAGGGTGTGACAGTGCCGCCTCAACTTTTACAAAAAGCCGGATATGACGTCATCAAAGGTAGTTATCGAAACAAAGAAAAAAACATCAGGGGATATCATTCCCAGAAACTCTCATGTCAAATTTCATAAAGATCGGTCCAGTAGTTTGGTCTGAATCGCTCTACACACACACACACAGACAGACAGACACACACACACACACACACACACACACACACACACACACACACACACACACACACACACACACACACACACATACACCACAACCCTCGTCTCGATTCCCCCCTCTACGTTAAAACATTTAGTCAAAACTTGACTAATGACGTCATCAAAGGTATTTATCGAAAAAAAGAAAAAAACATCCGGGGATATCATTCCCACAATTTTCAGATTTTTAATGACCAAAGTCATTAATTAATTTTTAAGCCACCAAGCTGAAATGCAATACCGAAGTCCGGCCTTCGTCGAAGATTGCTGGGCCAAAATTTCAATTAATTTTATTGAAAAATGAGGGTGTGACAGTGCCGCCTCAACTTTTATCAAGATAAGTGTTGAAGCTATCACTTGTTCGCCATGTTTTGCTATCTGAATGTGTATTGATTATAATTTCAAGAACGTGTCCATAAGCAATCTGCTTGTTAACGTTCTTAATGTTGTTATTGTTTGAAACGTGTGTATGAGAATTTGAATAAACACGCTTAAACCAACTTTTACAAAAAGCCGGATATGACGTCATCAAAGGTATTTATCGAAAAAAAGAAAAAAACATCCGGGGATATCATTCCCAGGAACTCTCATGTCAAATTTCATAAAGATCGGTCCAGTAGTTTGGTCTGAATCGCTCTACACACACACACAGACAGACAGACACACACACACACACACACACACACACACACACACACACACACACACACACACACACACACACACACACACACACACACATACACCACAACCCTCGTCTCGATTCCCCCCTCTACGTTAAAACATTTAGTCAAAACTTGACTAAATGTAAAAAGAAGCTTACAGCAAACCAACCATCATACACAATGTTTCTTCCAGAATTACACATAAACTCAGAGGCAAAAGAAACGCAAATGCTGCAGTGAAGATGGGTTACCCATGAATTTTAATGTCGAATTGATTATTTCGGGTTAACAATAACAAGGACACGAATTGACCGATACAAAAACCATACAGAAAAGTGTATTGGGATGAGAGCATGTCATTGACGTGCCATGTTCCACTGAACACTGTTTGAAGACTGTTGACAGTCAATAGCGTGTTGCTCCTCCCTGGGCGTTGATGACTGTGGCGCACCTCCGGTACATGGAGAGGACGAGGTGATTAATTTGCTGCTGAGGGACCTGAGCCCACACCTGGGTCCCGCCAGCACGCAGCTCTGCTGCTGTGCGGGGTCTCCGGGCAGCATAAATATTGTTTCTAAAGGTCTTAATGTACTCATTCTTAAAGTTTGAAGGGGGGTCAAAATTGACTAGGGGGGGGGGGTCAAAACTGACTAGCCCAGAATGACCTCCCGGTCAAAATAGGCCGAAGCGACATGTGACGTCAGTCGTTCAGTGGGGCGTTTAGGAATCGCAAATTCGCCTCCGGGCAAGGGCATTAATCCTTCTTTACATGATGTCCCAAAAGCGTTCGATTGGGTTGAGATCCGGAATCGAGCAGGATGAGGCAGAATGTTCACGCTGTTGTGACGCAACCTGTCCTGGGTAGCACGTGCAGTATGGGGACGGGCATTGTCTTGCTGGAACAGGCAGTTTCGGTACCTCTGGACAATTGGAACCACATAGGGACGCAGGACTTGATTGATGTAGCGGTCTGCATTGACACCATTCCCATGACCTTGGCCGACGTTCTGAAAGACGACAGGTCCCACTCGCTTATTGACACCAATGGCGCCCCATATCATGACGCTGGCACCTCCCCATCTATCATGCTGTAGGATGTTATTGTTAGCAAACCGCTGTCCAGGTCTTCGCCAGATCCGGACACGCCCATCGCCAGGTTCCAGGCAAAAGCGCTTCTCGTCCGAAAAAAGAACCCTCCGCCAGTCCCGATGGCGCCAGTGGGGATGCTGCTGGGCCCAGGCTAGACGATCCAGGCGATGCTGAGCTGTCAAGACAGGACGTCGAGCAGGACGCCGATTTACCAGGTTCTGCCCACCAAGGCGTCGGCGTAGAGTTCTGGCACTGACGGGTTGTCCATGCACCCCAAATGTGTTACGGGCTGTGTTGGCGGCAGTTTCGAGTGCATCTCGCTGGTGTTGATGGACAAGATGGCGATCTTGTCGGGATGTTGTTACCCGGGGTCTGCCACGTCCTGGTAAGTCGCAGGTACTGTTAGGGGCATGAAAACGTTGCTGTAGGAGATAAACCGTGGTGACATTTCAATGGGTTAAAACCAGAACCAATTACCTCAAAATAACTGGTTTTGCAATTTTATAGTCATTAGACTTATGGTAATATGATTCTCACTTCCTGTGAAGGATTCTTGAAAATCTTGGATTATTGTGTATTTATAAGTCATAATTTGTTCTGGCTCCAAGAATTGTTCGGACTCATCTTGGAAGCAGAACCATCTAACTCCATCCAGGTTGGAAGCAGAACGTGATAAGTTCAGTTTAGTCTGTTCTGCTACTGAGCCATGTGAGTAATGGGGAGTGTTTATCTGCCAGCCAGAAGCAGCCATCGTAACCTGACCTCTTCTGATCGCTGTGTGACAGTCAGTTTCCCTGCCCTCAGCGCAACCAGACAAGGTCACTATAGCGGTGGGTGTATCTGGTTTTCACCCTCTCAGTGTGGTGTGGGATTTCCCCCAGCACACAGAAGGGTGTTACAAGCAGTGGCGGAGTCTGCTGTCGGCAAAAAATGACATTTGTGTGGGAGTGTGGAAAGCAAAACAGGTCAGCGACACCTGTCAGTATCCGAATTTCAGACTCCGGATATACCGTTATCAGCATAGCTTGTTATGACAGGTGTCATGTTGATACAATGTTTCTATTTTCTCATGGAAACAAATTGATGAGGCTTGGTGTCGCAAGGTCGTGTCAACGAAACGTCAAAAATGACGCGAATTTAATCCACAGAAAACAAACTGACAAAAGGTTGGTCCACTTTCTGAAAACTCAAAGAACAGCATTCTGCCTATTGTACATCTGCTGCACAGTCTGTTTTGCTGTTGCTCGAGTCAGGACACAGATTCAAGTGAGTATCATCATATATTTTTGTTTCCCCCATTTGAACAAGTCATTAAAGCTTAATTTCTGATTCGTATTCATAAGGGAAACTTTCTGATTGTCTAAATTCTGTAATCTGCATACTGATCCCTAGCTTTTTTGTGTGTATAGTTTTGTTTTCCTAAATAAAAGCACAGGCTGGTAAAAGCGTATTTGTCAAGTTTCGTGTGTGTGTGTGTTCATGAATGTTGAAGTGTTTCTTGTGCAGATGCTGTTCAGCAGGAGGTGAATATGGCCGTCCAGGCAAGCAAAAAGCACCAAGCATTTCAGGAGACTGTCCTCCGGATTCATGGGATGAGGTTGCAGAATCTTCTCACTGCCAATGGCTTAACGAGAATTAAAGTTCCAGGAAATGGAAATTGCTTTTTCGAAGCATCATGCTTCCATCTTGGACAAGTAACCCGTCCCAATGATTTGAGAGAACAAGTCTGTGATCACATCATGGACAATGTAGAGCCCTACTCCGGTTTTTTTTTATCTCCCAACCATTGACGAAAATGAAAGATTTATGAACATACTTCAAATGATTGAGGACTTAAGAAGAAGTGGTTGCTGGAACACTCGTGCAGGTGATCTGTTACCTCTAGCGCTGGCAAACGTGACCAAAACGACCAGTAAAAATATTTACCAGTCGTCAGACTCACCCTGTGGTGGATATCAGACCGAGCATTGATCCACAGGTGCATGTGCGGATGGAACCCATTTACCTGACATTGACAGCTCCCAATAATCAGCCACAACACTATGATGCATGCATCAGGAGAAAAACCACTTTAAAACCAGACAGACATGCGTCTTCCGTCCTTGCACCAACTCCGAAACCTGATGAATGTGAAGCGTCTCCAGTGGAAAAATCTACTCTGAAACATGACGACTGTGCTGTTGATTTTTCAATCGAAGAGTCTACCGAGAAACATGGTGAATGTGGTTTTTCTCCTGTTCGTGCATCAACTCCAATACATACTGGTTGTGATTCCACCCCTCCACATGAATCCAGCTGCCCAACACCTGTAAATATTTCTCTTGTGTGTGCTTCTACCTCAGCATATGTTGACTCTGATTCAACCCCAGTGACTACAATCACCTCAGATGATACTAACTTTGATTTTTTTACTAATGGTGTATTCACTTCAGCTTCTAACATGTCTGACACTGCTCCTTCATGTGAATCTACCACAGCATCTCCTCCATCTTGTTATGGAACCCCAGCAAAAAAACTGCCATCTCCGAGGAAGGAGGCATCCTATGTGACACCTCCAAAGAAGAAGTTTAGTCGAAAAAGACTCAGCAACCCTAAGACCTGGAAGAATAATATTAGAAAAAACAAAGAAACTGAGCGGTCAATCTTACTCAAGGACAACCGGTGAAACGGCTAGGGCAAAAGCAGTACAGAAGGTCGACTGTTCAAAGTGTAAAATGATGTGTTCCAGCAAAATATCAGAAGAAGAAAGGCAAGACATTTTTCAGGCCTTTTATTCGCTCTCTTCATATGAGCGACAGAAAGACTTTGTTTGTCACCGAATTGAAGAAACGGGAACAAGAACTTACCTGAAAACAGACGGAGAACCAGCTCCAAAAAAGAGACAAGTTTCAAGGAAGTTTTTCTTTCTGAAAGATGGCCAGAGATCATATGTGTGTAACACGTTTTTTACCAGCACACTAGATGTCAGTTGTGGAACTGATACGTGGTCATCGAAGTTCTATTGACAAAACTGATGGTGACTTAGAGTTTGGTTTTCTGCTGAAACTGTGATCTAAAATACAGGGATGTGCTTTAAGGTCTGACTTTGATTTTGACTTTTGTGCACAACACTTCTGTGAAGAAAAAAGTACATCACAAGGTAAGAATGCCAATTTGTTTTTTATTGATAATGAACACGCAGGGTATCATGAAATCAGAATCTAGAACTCGTGATTTTATTGTCCTTGTGTGATTGGTTTTAATGCGCCAAGCTTGATCATCAGTGAAGCTTTTCTTGTTTGCTTGCTTGTTTCTGTGCTGCTTTGTTCGTTTTGTGTGTGGTCAGTTTGTCGTTGTTGCTGGGTTTGTAGTTTTTGTGCGTAATGCAAAACAATATGAGCTGATACAAAATAAGATTTACTATTGAGTTCTCAGGAAAACAACCAAAATACAATTTATTTTTGGAATGTTAACAAAGAATGTGTGGTTTTTTTGCCATGGGAAAATACCTGCAATTTAATTGTGTGTAAAAGGTGTGCGTTCATTAGGCCATACATTAGACGAATACATAATTCTTTAATGATGGTTTAGTGTGTGACTTGAAATATGTGTGTTTATTGCGGCAATAAACATTAAATAGAGCTTAAACAATGACCACGAGTTGATTACTGTAAAATAAACCACGAGTGGGTATTTGCAGCCGCTTGGTAATTCACGAGTGTGCGGAGCACACGAGTGAATTACCAAGCGGCTGCAAATACCCACGAGTGGTTTATTTTCCAGTAATCAACGAGTTGTCATTGTTTAAGCTATTTATACAACGACCAACACGGGTCGAACATGCAGTCATGCAGACGACATTTTGTAGGCAATTTCATTTCAGCCTAATCACTCAGAGTGTCAAATGCGCGTCATTCAAATAGTCCCTATTCTTTTACTTTATTCTTAGTCTCCGACTCGTCGGCATTATACTTGTCTCGTCTAAATATCGGACCCCATTGCTACGATTAAAACACAATAGCGTTTATATAGCTATTCTGACATTACATTCTGTGTTAAAATCATGTTTTTGTCAGCAGCAAGGACCAGAATGGTCCATGTCGTTGATTGCAGACGACGGTTCCCTTTCCGCATGAAGCCACGGAAATAACCGAACATTGAAAAACCCACGGACATGTATTACGGAGAAAACTCGGGATAACCGGATGTTTAGCATTACGTCAATATGCTAGGAATCCTATGACGTCATGACGTATCATACTTGCCTACGTAGATTGTATACATGTTCGAAAGTCTGACTGTTGTGAATTCGCGTGGTGAAGACTGCGGTAAATCTGTAGATGATAAGAGAACAAGGATTGTCTCAGAAGAAACGACTAAATGTTTCAGACCGGTAACTTCATTTCAACATTGCACTATAGTATATAATGGACGTTCTATGTGACAGGAGAGTTTGCTGATTTTGTGTTAAACATTGGAGAGATCGTCTGCTAGAATCAGAGATAGGTCGCTTCAGATTGCAGCTTCTGGAAATTTGCAAGGTTTGTTGCCTGTTAAAGAACTGGATTTTACACGTAATGTATGTCATGTACAGTCAGCAACAACAAAAACACACACAAAGCAAATGGCATTGTCTGTCGACTAGGCATACACGTCAGCCATTGTTGTTACAGTTTTGAGTCAACATTGTACGTATTCTTCCGCAACAGGGTCCAATCGTCTGGGTTTCAAATGTTCTAAAAATAAATTCTAGCGTTGATTATTTTTTAGCCCTCTTTATTCTTACTTCGAATAATCCACGTGTGATTTTTGGGTTTAATCAAAGTAGTTCGTTCTAATTTCTCACTTGTCTAAAAATAATCAACTAGATTTAATCCACCCCTCGGTTGCATTGCAGGAGTTGTATAAATAGAGCTTAAACAATGACCACGAGTTGATTACTGGAAAATAAACCACGAGTGGGTATTTGCAGCCGCTTGGTAATTCACGAGTGTGCGGAGCACACGAGTGAATTACCAAGCGGCTGCAAATACCCACGAGTGGTTTATTTTCCAGTAATCAACGAGTTGTCATTGTTTAAGCTATTTATACAACGACCAACACGGGTCGAACATGCAGTCATGCAGACGACATTTTGTACGCAATTTCATTTCAGCCTAATCACTCAGAGTGTCAAATGCGCGTCATTCAAATAGTCCCTATTCTTTTACTTTATTCTTAGTCTCCGACTCGTCGGCATTATACTTGTCTCGTCTAAATATCGGACCCCATTGCTACGATTAAAACACAATAGCGTTTATATAGCTATTCTGACATTACATTCTGTGTTAAAATCATGTTTTTGTCAGCAACAAGGACCAGAATGGTCCATGTCGTTGATTGCAGACGACGGTTCCCTTTCCGCATGAAGCCACGGAAATAACCGAACATTGAAAAACCCACGGACATGTATTACGGAGAAAACTCGGGATAACCGGATGTTTAGCATTACGTCAATATGCTAGGAATCCTATGACGTCATGACGTATCATACTTGCCTACGTAGATTGTATACATGTTCGAAAGTCTGACTGTTGTGAATTCGCGTGGTGAAGACTGCGGTAAATCTGTAGATGATAAGAGAACAAGGATTGTCTCAGAAGAAACGACTAAATGTTTCAGACCGGTAACTTCATTTCAACATTGCACTATATAATGGACGTTCTATGTGACAGGAGAGTTTGCTGATTTTGTGTTAAACATTGGAGAGATCGTCTGCTAGAATCAGAGATAGGTCGCTTCAGATTGCAGCTTCTGGAAATTTGCAAGGTTTGTTGCCTGTTAAAGAACTGGATTTTACACGTAATGTATGTCATGTACAGTATAGTAAGCAACAACAAAAACACACACAAAGCAAATGGCATTGTCTGTCGACTAGGCATACACGTCAGCCATTGTTGTTACAGTTTTGAGTCAACATTGTACGTATTCTTCCGCAACAGGGTCCAATCGTCTGGGTTTCAAATGTTCTAAAAATAAATTCTAGTGTTGATTATTTTTTAGCCCTCTTTATTCTTACTTCGAATAATCCACGTGTGATTTTTGGGTTTAATCAAAGTAGTTCGTTCTAATTTCTCACTTGTCTAAAAATAATCAACTAGATTTAATCCACCCCTCGGTTGCATTGCAGGAGTTGTATAAATAGAGCTTAAACAATGACCACGAGTTGATTACTGGAAAATAAACCACGAGTGGGTATTTGCAGCCGCTTGGTAATTCACGAGTGTGCGGAGCACACGAGTGAATTACCAAGCGGCTGCAAATACCCACGAGTGGTTTATTTTCCAGTAATCAACGAGTTGTCATTGTTTAAGCTATTTATACAACGAACAACACGGGTCGAACATGCAGTCATGCAGACGACATTTTGTAGGCAATTTCATTTTAGCCTAATCACTCAGAGTGTCAAATGCGCGTCATTCAAATAGTTCCTATTCTTTTACTTTATTCTTAGTCTCCGACTCGTCGGCATTATACTTGTCTCGTCTAAATATCGGACCCCATTGCTACGATTAAAACACAATAGCGTTTATATAGCTATTCTGACATTACATTCTGTGTTAAAATCATGTTTTTGTCAGCAGCAAGGACCAGAATGGTCCATGTCGTTGATT
This sequence comes from Littorina saxatilis, assembly GCF_037325665.1. Lineage (NCBI taxonomy): Eukaryota > Metazoa > Mollusca > Gastropoda > Littorinimorpha > Littorinidae > Littorina > Littorina saxatilis. The sequence goes on from NC_090248.1 coordinate 2,048,606, forward strand.
GCAGACGACGGTTCCCTTTCCGCATGAAGCCACGGAAATAACCGAACATTGAAAAACCCACGGACATGTATTACGGAGAAAACTCGGGATAACCGGATGTTTAGCATTACGTCAATATATGCTAGGAATCATATGACGTCATGACGTATCATGCTTGCCTACGTAGATTGTATGTACATGTTCGAAAGTCTGACTGTTGTGAATTCGCGTGGTGAAGACTGCGGTAAATCTGTAGATGATAAGAGAACAAGGATTGTCTCAGAAGAAACGACTAAATGTTTCAGACCGGTAACTTCATTTCAACATTGCACTATATAGGGCCTAATGGACGTTCTATGTGACAGGAGAGTTTGCTGATTTTGTGTTAAACATTGGAGAGATCGTCTGCTAGAATCAGAGATAGGTCGCTTCAGATTGCAGCTTCTGGAAATGTGCAAGGTTTGTTAACTGTTAAAGAACTGGATTTTACACGTAATGTATGTCATGTACATTAAGCAACAACAAAAACACACACAAAGCAAATGGCATCGTCTGTCGACTAGTCATACACGTCAGCCATTGTTGTTACAGTTTTGAGTCAACATTGTACGTATTCTTCCGCAACAGGGTCCAATCGTCTGGGTTTCAAATGTTCTAAAAATAAATTCTAGTGTTGATTATTTTTTAACCCTCTTTATTCTTACTTCGAATAATCCACGTGTGATTTTTGGGTTTAATCAAAGTAGTTCGTTCTAATTTCTCACTTGTCTAAAAATAATCAACTAGATTTAATCCACCCCTCGGTTGCATTGCAGGAGTTGTATAAAACAATTTAAACTAGTGTTGCAGTGTAAGCTTTTGCTTGGAAGCAGAACATGCTATGTGTGAGGAGGCTGCTTCTGACTGCTGTAGCACAGGCTACAGTGGGATCTGTTTGGAAGTCAAAAGCAGCTATGGTGCCCTGGGCTTTTCTAGCTCCAGGACTGAGAAAAAAGAAGGAGCGTATTCTGGAAGCAGAACAAATTATACGTTATTGTCATATGATAGAGTAGTTCAATTAAATTGATTTCAACTGTACATGACCAGTTCTTCCTCTATGTCTATTGCTTAAAATATGAAGGTTGTAATCTTGTGTTTACTATTTTATTTGAGGGGTTAAAAACTTCAAGTGGCCATTTCTCAAAATGGCCGCAAACCAGTTAAATGGTTCTGGTTTTAACCCATCGATTTACTCCAAATGCCCTAGCAACTTGCTGAACTGATTGTCAGGCATCAGGTCTCCCGATCGCCCGTTGGCGCTGATCTGGTGATAGTCTCGGCATCGCGACTGTGTCGCAGAAATAAATGTTGTAACAGTTTTGTGAGTACGGTACAGCCTGCCTGAACACCCTGAACACAAAATGCTGCTTTTCCACATTGTGCATGTGCTGAAAGTGGTCCCCATGACGGTTTGGGATCCCCGTCAACAAGACCTCACGTGTGACCCAGGTAACGGCAAACACGGTTCTGACAAGAGAAGACCGCTAAAACAATACGCGCAGAACATGCTAGTATCATTATTTTCTGTTTATTTCAAGTCCATAAAGGTTTAATTAACGCATCCTTTATTTGCGTTTCTTTTGCCTCCGAGTTTAGCTACATTAGTAAAACATCACAACTGTGAAACAATCAATAAACAACTTTATCGTCTTGTTTCTGCCACCCAAACTCACTCCTCCTTTCACCCCCAACCCCCCTCCCCCCAACCCCCTCTTCGCCTCAGTTCACAGCCGTGGTGACCTTTGTCGGCCCCCTCCACCCCCTTTTGACACCCACTTGCGGGCCATAAATCACTCAAATCCTCAAGCCAGGGATAGACAGAATTCGTCTGCTTTGATGACCGTAATCAATTGTCTGTCATTTTACTGTTTGCGCAAAACATCCCTTTACTTTTTACATTTAGTCAAGTTTTGACTAAATGTTTTAACATAGAGGGGGAATCGAGACGAGGGTCGTGGTGAATGTGTGTGTGTCTGTCTGTCTGTCTGTGCGTGTGTGTGTGTAGAGCGATTCAGACCAAACTACTGGACCGATCTTTATGAAATTTGACATGAGAGTTCCTGGGAATGATATCCCCGGACAATTTTTTCTTTTTTTCGATAAATACTTTTGATGACGTCATATCCGCCTTTTTGTAAAAGTTGAGGCGGCACTGTCACACCCTCATTATTCAATCAAATTGATTGAAATTTTGGCCCAGCAATCTTCGACAAAGGCCGGACTTCGGTATTGCATTTCAGCTTGGTGAATTAATGACTTTGGTCATTAAAAATCTGAAAATTGTAAAAAAAAAAATTGTTATAAAACGATCCAAATTTACGTTCATCTTATTCTTCATTATTTTCTGATTGTAAAAACATATAAATATGTTATATTTGGATTAAAAACAAGCTCTGAAAATTAAAAATATAAAAATTATGATCAAAATTAAATTTTCGAAATCGATTTAAAAACAATTTCATCTTATTCCTTGTGGGTTCCTGATTCCAAAAACATATAGATATGATATGTTTGGATTAAAAACACGCTCAGAAAATTTAAACGAAGAGAAAAGCGTGCTATGCAGCACAGCGAAACCACTACCGCGCTGAACAGACTCGTCAGTTTCACTCCGTTTTGCACAAGCGGCGGACTACGGTCATTGTGAAAAAATGCAGTGCGTTCAGTTTCATTCTGTGAGTTCCACAGCTTGACTAAATGTAGTAATTTCGCCTTACGCGACTTGTTCTTTTTCCCACACACTTTGGACACGTGCGAGTACCAGCAATAGAAAATTAACAAAACACCTTCCTCTCCCTCTTAGGTGAAATGAAAGCGGACGTAAATTGACTGAATGGTTAATCACCCTTCCGTGATCTTGGGTGTTGTGGTTTTTTTCTGTGACATTCACAAACATACAAATGACAGAGTCCGACTAAAGGCTTACTGAAATTTACTGTTGAGTAATAAGTGTGTCCTCTTGGGACCATGCCAGTGCATGGGGGATATCTTGGACACAGGGCGGACAGGCTTGCAAGCAATATATATAACTCTGACTGTTGACCGTCGTTGTAATTTCCCACTTTGTAGTTGTCAATGTATTTTAACATGTGGGCTTTATATTTTATAAGCTTGTACAAGAACATTGTTAGTAATAACGTGCGCTATTTTTAGTTAAAAAAGGGATCAACTTGGAATGTGCTCCCGACATTCCAATTTTTTTCCCCTTTCTAATAATGGGTGAATTTTTTTTATTATAACTGAATTGCTTACAACCGAAATACCTACATGCCGAAATAAATGAATTAAAAAAATAAACAACTAGACGAATAGGGAAATGATACATAAATAAGTTCATAAATGAATGAGTTAATAAATGCGTTATGGCGAAATTTAGATAACAAATTAGGAACTTTAACATTAATTACAAATTAACTAACCAAATAACAAGATCAATAAGTAAAGTGTTGTATGGGGACATGTAACAAAATGAGGAACTTGAAAACCACCATGTAGGTGTCCGACATTTGCTGGTGTCTTGTTTGCAATGATTTCAATTTGGTTCCAACATTTTGTTGTCGTCGTCGTCGCTCTTGCTGTCGTTGTTGTAGTTGTTGTTATTTGGGGGTTAAACCGGAAAAGGGGCAGAAATATGTTGGACTATAGAACGATTGTTTTCACACTAGGTGTCGGACACCGCCCTGATATGGCCCTTCGTGGTCGGCTGGGCGTTAAGCAAACAAACAAACAAACAAACAAACTTCAAGTACAACGCGGGGTAAAAGTACTAAATGGAAATCCATGAGCTATGAGTTTAATAGAAAATCGTTATTTCGAGCAATTTCCATGTCTGAACATCCCACGGATATCCGCGTGCCACCCATCATTTCCTTTTACACGACAAAGTCGTGTCGTAACAATTCCCTTCCACCCTCCCCCGACCCCTCCCTATACACTTGATAGTCCTCAACTTCGACCTACGGCGATCAGCTTTCCAGGTTACTGAAAGACTGATTTTGATCACAAGTTTTGGAAACTGTGAGCCCTTTTATCCTCAGGGAGACAGACGGACACCGCTCCTGTGTACAATGGGATTTAGAGCGGGTCAAAGTTGAATCAAACTTGCCACATTCATTTCTTGCCTCATGATTAGCATATGCATCGTTCACTGCTTACTGTTGTTGTTGTCTAGTATATATATATATATATATATATATATATATATATATATATATATATATATATATATATATATATATATATATCCCATGACCTCCCTTCTTTGTCTCTGTTACTTCAGTATGGGTATATATGTTGTATTTTTATAGCTCAATAAATACATCATGGACTCAAAAAAATATATGATAGTGCAGATTCCGATTTGGGCGAAGAACTACTTTGCTCCCGACCTTTGACCTCGCGCCGAACAATGTGACACATTTGTATGAAGTTCCAAAATCGTATTGCACGGCTCAGAAAACCATATCAGTTGCACGCAAAAATGAATCTCAGAACTGATCTGATGTATGAGATGCAATAAGCAAACGTTTCTTTCATTATGAAAGCAATGCAGGTGGGAAAAAACGAACATTCAACTTACAAGATAACCAGATGCTAGCGAACCAAAACAAAAACACGAGTACCCTCCCCTTGCTTCGTTAGCAGACGACTTTTGAGAATCTGTCAGACCGTCCTTACCTGGCACGGTTGGGCTTCGCTATCATCAGCTGTTTCACGTGTTTTGCGAGCAAGTCTACTCTTTTGCCTGGCTCTGCAGTAAGTCCACATTGGCGATGAAGGTATCTAAGAACTTAACATGTGTGTATTTTTCCGTAATCCAGTCATATTCTTTCAAAATGCAATCAAGCGGCGGTGACAGACTTGGGTCCTGTTTTCATCGCATCAATACCAGTTTAGGTTCATGCAAACACACTCGCAAAACAGTTTATCATGTAGATACATTTCAAATAGGGAGCAAATGGTTAAATCTACATATGTGTTCCCTAAAATTTGCTTCTCTGTCAATAAGACTAATTGTATAATAATGCGTTCGAAAAAAACAACGTGGAATCGATTCTGAATCGAGTCGAGTAAGCCAAATGGGGGCCAAACCGGTTTCCCCGTTCCGCCGACCTGAAACGCAAAAGAATTGTGCGCTTCAACTAAATGGATTTCTATACGACTTCATTACTTTCTTGCAACTTATGAACCTTTACTTAACGCTTTTAAACGGTCTGAAAGTAGTGTTACCGCGTACTTATAGATGCACTCATTCGTTTTATTTTTTCAGCGACGGTCACTTAGTTTAAGGTTGCAAAAAGGCCATGTCTCGCTGAAAACACTGTTTCACACTCCACAGATCGCAAAAGTGCCGCTAGTAGTCTACACTTTGTGTTTGATGGTAGAATGGGATATACAGATTACAACACTCGTGGTTTTTTATATGGCTTGTATTTCAGTCAAGACCCAGCGGGAATATCAATCGAGAGCCACTCGCCAAAGGCTCGTGTCTCCCGATGATATTCATCCGCTGGGTCTTGACTGAAATACAAGCCATATAAAAAACCACTCGTGTTGTAACCTATACATATATATATATATATATAGCAGTAACGGATGCTATTTGTGTTTGGACAATTACAAACATTTAATTCTTGTACACAGATTAAAGACAGTTTCCCTTCCAGACTGTTCCAGGTCGAATGTCTTTATGATGCAAATACAAATAAAATACCCCCAAACTGTTCTGAAACGATCAATTTTCGTTTGAAATACTTCATTTCTTATGGAAGGAATACACACTGGCACACAGTCTTTTGTTATTTTGGCTTGGGGCCTAAATCTGACACAACAAGGCTCGAAGAAGGGACATAATGCTTTATTTCATATATTAAAAAGAAATACATGTAGTGTCAACACTACCCCCCGCGGGTTAGGGGGAAGAATTTACCCGATGCTCCCCAGCATGTCGTAAGAGGCGACTAACGGATTCTGTTTTTCCTTTTACCCTTGTTAAGTGTTTCTTGTACAGAATATAGTCAATGTTTGTACAGATTTTAGTCAAGCAGTATGTAAGAAATGTTAAGTCCTTTGTACTGGAAACTTGCATTCTCTCGGTAAAGGGACTGGGTGGCCGAGTGGTAACGCACTTGCGCTCGGAATCGAGAGGTTGCGTGTTCGACCCTGGGTCAGGCCGCTATTTTCTCCCCCCTTTCCTAACCTAGGTGGTGGGTTCAAGTGCTAGTCTTTCGGATGAGACGAAAAACCGAGGTCCCTTCGTGTACACTACATTGGGGTGTGCACGTTAAAGATCCCACGATTGACAAAAGGGTCTTTCCTGGCAAAATTGTATAGGCGTAGATAAAAATGTCCACCAAAATACCCGTGTGACCTGGAATAATAGGCCGTGAAAGGTGGATGCAGCGCCTAAAGGCAGTCGATCTACTGGCCGATGTGAATGCGTGATATATTGTGTAAAAAATTCCATCTCACACGGCATTAATAGGTAACATGCGCCTTGAGTCGCCTTGTGTGGTGAGATACGTGCGCGATATAAATCCTCGTAAATAAATAAAAAATAAAAAAATAAAAATAAAAAAAGTAATATATATTGTACTACGTTGCAAGCCCCTGGAGCAAATTTTTGATTAGTGCTTTTGTGAACAAGAAACAATTGACAAGTGGCTCTATCCCATCTCCCCCCTTCCCTCCGTCGCGATATAACCTTGAATGGTTGAAAACGACGTTAAAAAAACAAATAAAGAAAGAAAGTGTCAACACTCAGTTGGCAGTAGGCCAGAGACATAGTCGGCAGTGGAAAGTTACTAAAAAGTGACCTAAGTTGAAAAGATGTGTATTTCTACTCCAGACAATATGGAGGCTCTGGTGTCACTAATACTGATCAATGTGCTGTCTTTGCTTTGTTTAGCGACCAGCATCAAAGAGGCGCATAGAGGACTGCCTGGGAGAAGAGGACCACCAGGACAAAGAATGAAATCGATTGAATATGCTGTGCTGTTGCCCTGCTAAGCTGCGTGCATTTTTAATTTCTCCGCAACATAGTATGCATGTTTTTGTTATGAAATAAAATTGTTGATCGTATCTTGAGTTTATGCTCTTATATTACGTAATAGTCCTTATGATCTGTGACTGAGTGTGAAAGTTGGTGTGTGTGCGTGGATACATTTACCAAAACCTACATTCACTCTCAACGTTGCATTCACGTCGAAATCAAACCAAACCACAACCACAACCAAAAATTCACGTTGTGTCGACGTGTAATTCACGTCAATTTTATAACGAAAAATGCACCAAAACTCAACTTTCACGTTGTGTCAACGTAGAATTCAGGTAATTCTTGACCTAAATGTTACGTTCCATTCACGTGGACATTACGTAAAAATGCAACGCAATTTCAACCAAACCACAACCACAACCAAAAATTCACGTTGTGACAACGTAGAATTCACGTAATGTTTTTACGAACAATCCACCTCCACCAATAATTCACGTTGCATTCACGTTGGTGTCACGTAAAATGCAACGTTGTTTTCCAACGTTATTCCCGCGTGATTTCGTCCATACAAATCTACGTAAAAAAAACGTTGAAACGCAACGTAAACCCAACGTAACCCAACGTGAATATAACGTGAATACAACGTAAAATTGTTTGCTGGGCCCTGTTTTAGACTAAAATCAAGTACACAGATATGCTGTTATTCTGCCGTGGCAGTAAAGGCAGATATTGTGTGTTCTGTTTATGTTTTAGTATCGCTTAGGATAATGTTCTTTCGTCAAATGGGACTAGCAGACGAACTTTTGCACCCGTGTTCCAACGTTAATTACTGTATGAAGTTCAGTTTTATGGGGAAAATAGTGTATGAAACCGCTTTATGTTGTTTAAATTGATGAGATGTGTGCATTTGGTTGCGTGTGATCTGTTTATAAAATGAAATATTGTTGAAAACTGACCGTCGGATTGCAGTCAGTGTTGTCGAGAAGATTGGTGGAAGTTAGTAAATAATTTCATGACCAAGAAAGGCCTATCACAGTCAGAAATTCCACCAATTGACAGTAACGGAATTATTTGTTATTCTGATGAGGAGAAAGCAGAAGTATTTAATACATTTTTTGTTAACCAATCCTGTGTTGATGATGAAGATGATCCTTTTCCAACCCTGTCAGAGCACCCAGGATCCGCTCCTCCACTTATTATTACTACTGACATGGTTTCTGGAATTATTAAATCCCTTGACCAAACCAAGGCAGTTGGTCCCGATCTTGTTCATAACAAGATTCTTAAAGCAGCCGTAGACGTTGTCTCTGATCCACTTTCAAAACTGTTTGGTAGATCATTAGCCGAAGGTAGATTTCCAAAGGCTTGGAAAGTGGCACATGTTACCCCAGTTTACAAGAAAGGCGAGAAGTCATTATGCACAAATTATCGCCCAATATCCTTATTAAGCTGTATCGGTAAAGTAATGGAAAAATGTATTCAAACTCATATGTTTACGTATTTGACAGATCATAATTTATTGACAGTATCTCAGTCAGGCTTTATTCCAGGTGACTCAACTGTTTTTCAACTTCTTGGTATATATGACGATTTGTGTCAATCTTTGGACAAGCAATGTACATCACAAGCAATATTTTTTTATATTTCCAAAGCGTTCGATAGAGTATGGCATCGTGGTTTGATTTATAAATTATACGCAATTGGTATAAGAGATATGTTATTAGAATGGATTAAAGATTATTTGTCTGATAGAACTCAAGCTGTAGTTATAAAAGGTTGCATGTCAAATTACCGCTGTGTTCATTCTGGTGTCCCTCAAGGGTCAGTCTTGGGGCCACTTCTGTTTCTTGTTTATATTAATGACATTGTTGTTGACATTAAATCAATAATTAAATTATTTGCCGACGACACGAGTATGTACGTGTCCCTCGATAATACACTTGAACGCACTGCCATTGTGGATTCTGATGTACAAAAGATAATGCAATAGGCAAAGAAATGGAAAGTGGATTTTAATCAGTCCAAAACTGAATAAATGAATGTCTCTACTGGGAGACAAGCGGAATCATTGCCGCTAACATTTGGCGAAAATATTTTTAACTGAAATCACTGTTCATAACAATTTGGGCGTGTTTCTGCAAAATGATTGTAAACGGAGCCATCATGTACACTCTTTTGTTGTTAAAGTGCGTTTTTTAGTTGCACCTTTGCGTTCGTCGCAAGGCACTAGAAATGATGTATAAGGCTTTTATTCTTCCTCATTTTGACTATGCAGATGTAATATGGGATAATTGCAATGCAATGTTGGCAGTTGAACTTGAAAAAATGCACCTAGATGCTATTAGAACTATTATTGGAGCTGTTCGTGGAACAAGCCATCAAAAACTTTACAATGAGTCAGGTTTTACAACACTGCAAGAACGGCGCAGAAAACATAAATTGATCGTTTATTTTAAATTAGTTAATGGTCTCGCGCCAGTGTATTTACTTGATTACTTACCATCTCTCATTTCAGCAGTAAATCCGTACCACCGACGCAAACCATATGATAGGCAAATGTTTCGATGTAGAACTGAATTATATAAGCATTCCTTTTTTCCTTCTGCAACATCTTTATGGAATGAATTACCTGATCATATAAAACAAACGAATTCAATTGGTTGTTTTAAAAGATTTTTGTCCAGAGATGACCCTCTAATTCCCCCGTATGTCTACTCTAAAGTTCGAAAAGCAGAAATCATTCACTGTAAATTAAGATTAGAGATAAGCGATTTAAATGCAGATATGTTTAAAAGACATTTGACAAATGATGTTTTCTGCAGGTGTGGTTTTCATGTTGAAAATTGTGAACACTTTTTATTTGACTGTCCATTGTACACGAATGTTAGAGCAACTACTATTGATACTCTACCAGATAATAATAATATCACTGTTTTGTGTGCTATGTACGGTAATAGTGACAAGTCCTTGGCTGAAAACACAGCGCTGTTTAATCAGATTCAGAAATTTATATTAGACAGCAAACGTTTTTGTTAATACCATTTGTTTAGTTATTTTGTTATTAGAGCATTGAATTGATTTATAGTGGATGCAATCTCTCTCTCTCTCTCTCTCTCTCTCTCTCTCTCTCTCTCTCTCTCTCTCTCTCTCTCTCTCTCTCTCTCTCTGATTGTCCTCTATGTGTGTGTCTCTATGTGTGTGTGTGTGTGTGCGTGCGTCGTGTGTGTGAGATTTCCGTACCACTGTTGCTATAGTTATTGTTGTTGTTGTTCTTGTTTTCATTTGTTTAAATATCATGCATTTACAATATTGTCCGCCACATTACTCGTTTGTTTCTAAGAGCACATTTATAAGTTTATCTTGTTGTGCTCCCATAATTACAACTTTCAATTACGGCTTTGTATTTATGCAACTGAATAAAAAAAAACCTGTTAAGTGTTGTCGAAGAAACTGCGTTAAAAGAAGGGGAACCACTCTTGTCGGCTAGAGTATGAGTTACTTGCCTTGGGAATTTGCTTGTGATGAACGGTTTGTGCACGGTAGATCTACATTCAGAAAACAACTGAACTCATGGATTTTATATGGAGATTCATGTGTTCAGGCCTGTAGTTGTTAATTTAAATGCGGTATGTTTGTATTGTTTGCTCCAGAGATGTATATTTCGTACGTATAGAGCGTTCGGAACTTTTCAGTCGCAAAAGTAGTACCAAAACAGAACAGCTTCTCAACCCATTGCACTATCGAGGATTCAGGCTGTTGCTGGCTCGTTATTTGTTTGGTTGCTGGGTCATTATCGAAAAATAACTAGCTCTACAAGTTTACAGAGGTAAAGAAGCAGAGGGGGGAATAATGTGCAATATTTTCCATTGTAACATTCGCAATCTTGTTTCAGTGGTTACTTTGTTTACCATTAACCATCGCTCTTTTCCCGGCCTGAAATCAAATTTATGTTCCCAAAATTTAACTATAACCGGCTCCACATATTTTTCCTTTATAATTAATTTGCGAAATTGACAAGGCTTACTCAGATTCTTTAAATCGTTGAATCCACATACATTTCCATTTGCTGAGCGTAGTGTTGCTGCTTTAACTGCTGTGCAAATCACCCTATATTCAAAGAATCTTGTGGGCTTACATCCAACCTTCTGCTGCATAATATTAAAGGGCAAAAACTCATTACCAACAGATACATCCTTTACTCGACAAACGCCTGCTTTAATCTAGTCGCTAAAAAACAGGGTTTGGCCGCAATAGATTATATCACTGCTGTTCCATAAACATGTATCACTTAATAACATTTCTCCACCTACTGCTCTCTGAATCATGTCCTTATTTTTCAACCAACAAATTAAAACTTGTTTCCAAAATACATTTTTAATTAATCCCAATCCTTTAAAAAATGTTACTGTGGTGTTAGATTGGAAGCAACACAACCTTTCACCAAGCTTCGAAAACATATGTATCGGTATCTGTTTCCATCTTTCCTGCTTTTCGTTCAATAAATTTGCCGCCCAGGACAACAAACAAGAGGACTGCATATCAATGACATCAATCATTTTTAAACCCCCATCAGGAAACTCTTGACACATCACTTTTCTTTTAACTTTCTCAAATGCCTTAGTGTTTGAGAATCGTTTTTTCCAAATAAATCTGTAAAACATAGTATTTATCTCAGTCAATACCTTTTCGGGTAATACCAGTGCTTGCAACGGATAAATAATCTGCGATAACAAAAGAGATTTCACTCTATGCATATTTTCCCCATGATTCTACAATTTCGTTTAAACCATTTCACAATGTTGCGTCGTATATTTTCAATACGGCTTGTCCAGTTTTCTTCAATCTCAGAGACCGATGAGGAGCTACTGAAATAAATTCCCAAAATATGTTGTAGTCCACCTTAACCCGCACTCATTTTCATTACCATAATTTATTACTGCCTAAGGCCATGATTTCAGTTTTTTGTCTATTCATTGCCAAACATGAGAATTTGGAAAAATAGGTAACAAGGGTTAATGCGTTTTTTAACTCATCTATATCGTTCAGAAATAGGGTCACATCATCAGCATATAATAATATCTTAAAGAACATAACATAATTATCATTAGTCTCTTTCGGCAGAGGCAGGCCCTTAATTGAACCGTCATTTCGAATTTTCAAGGCCAACAATTCTAATGCAAGAATGAAGGCCATGGGTGAAAACGAACAGCCCTGTCTGATACCTGCGTTCAATTCAATACATTCCGATAACCAGCCCATAACATGGATACAACTTTCCGATGTATACAATAAAATCTCTACCCATCTTACAAAGATGGCACCAAAATTAAATCGTTTCAATGCATACACAATATACTCTTTGGAAATCGTGTCAAATGCAGCTTTATAGTCCAGTGCTACAAGGAACCCAGGTTTATTATATTCGTTTACATACGACACTAAATCGTCTATTTGCCGGATCGCTGAACTAATGGTTCGACCCTTCAAAAAACCATACTGATCTTCACCAATAATATTTAAAATAACTTTAGATAGGCGAACTGAAAGAGTCTTCGCCAATATTTTATAATCAGTGTTTAATAGTGAAATCGGTCGCCAATTATTAAGGTCGTCCCTTGGTAACTGTTTACCCTTATGAATTAATATCATTATTGCCCGTTTTTGTGTGACGGTTAATTCTCCCTTTAAAAAAGATGCATGAAAGGAATTCAATACCATGTATTTTATTTTACACCAGAAGAACTTCATAAAGGAGGTTGTAATACCATCACATCCAGGGGAGGAACCGTTTTTCATATTTTTTAAGGATGTCGATAATTCTGTTAAAGTGATCGGACTATCAATTCCAGTCTTCTGCTGTTCTGTTAATTGTGGAACTTCAACACCATCCAAAAACTGTTCAACCAAATTTTCATCAAACTCAATATTTTTTTCGTATCTCCTTCTAAAAAACTGTACTTGTTCAGTCAAAACATCATCCTGATTTGTTATCACCTGACCATCTGCTTTAGCAAGACGATCCATAATTTTCGCGTTTGAGTGTGATTTTTTTCCATATTGAGAAAATACTTTGTATTTTTTTCTCCTTCTTCAATAAATTTAGTTCGGGACCTAGTTTGGGCTCCCTTAGCTTCCTGTATTGAATAAATTTCCAATTCTGCTTTTACTTTATCTTTTTCCATCAACAATTCGTTATTATCTTGATCTAAAACAAGGGCTTTGTCAATCCTGTTCAAATTTTCCAACAATTCCCCATGTCTATTAAACTTACATCTATTTTTTTCCTTACTGTACCGAATACAAAATTCTCTTATTCTTATCTTACACATGTCCCATTTTACGTGATCCTCCATTATTTCATCTTGTAACTCAAATTCTTCCAACATCAAATTCAATTCATCAACGAATATATGATCCTTTAACAAACTATCATTAAATTTCCAATATGATGGACCACGCTGAAATGAACATAATGTATATGTTATGTTAACCGACCTATGGTCGGATTGTGCAACGGAACATATATTACAGTCTCTAATATTATTTAGCACGCAGTCGGTAACAAAAATATAATCCAATCTGCGAGCAATGAAAGGATTTTTTCTTGACCACGTAAATTCCCTTTCCTGTGGCCAGAATAACCTCCACATATCATTTAACTCACTATTTTCCAAGAACTTTTTAAAGCGATTAACATCCCCCACATTATGTTTTTCTCCACAAATAATGTCTTCTTCATTATCAATTACGCAGTTAAAATCTCCACACACTATGTAGTTCAACATATTCAGCGACTGAATGTGCTTTTCCAACTTTTCAAAAAAATGATATTTGTCTTTACCAATCGTTGGAGCATATACATTCGAAATACAAACGTCCTCATTCTGCAGAGAAATTCGTACCGTCAAAATCCTGCTATTTCGATAAATACACGTCACAGGATACTGAAAACTCTTTTTAATAAAAATGATTTGTCCCATGCTGTGTTTTGTACCACAGCAATAAAACATTTGACCTCCCCATTCTTTTTCCCAAACTGTAATATCGGTTTCATGTGCATATGATTCTTGCACACAAATAATATCGTACGATAGTTTCTATAAATATCGAAAAAAAGTCTTCCTATTTATCGTTTTTTGTTTTGTT
>NC_090248.1:2062963-2085463 GCF_037325665.1 Littorina saxatilis
CTGCATAGGATTCTTTAGGGACACTACCAACATCAACGGTCAAGAGTTTCACCTGGATATCTATGTCGTCGACAGCAAGACAGAGAGCTTATTAAGCAGAGAAGCCTGTAAACGCATGGGACTTGTCCAACGTCTCGACAGCATACAGCCAGCGTTCGGTGAGTTGGACCAGCAACCAGTCAACTGCCCACCGGCAAAGATAGTCTTGAAAGAGAACAGCCGGCCCTACAGTCTGCACACAGCTCGGAGAGTACCCATACCTTTGATGAAGAAGGTAGAAGAAGAACTGGAAAGGATGAAGAAGGCCGGAATTATTGAGGAAATAACCGAGCCAACAGATTGGTGTTCTCCGATGGTGCCAGTTTTGAAGAAATCTGGAGCGGTCCGGATCTGCACGGACTTGAAAAAGCTGAACCTGTCAGTCAAGAGGGAGAGATACCCGATTCCGACTCTCGACGACATTTTGCATCGACTCAAAGGAGCGAAGATTTTCAGCAAGCTGGACGCAACGTCGGGGTTTTATCAAATTCCTCTCGACCCAGAAACTGCCAAGTACACAACCTTCATCACGCCATTCGGAAGGTACTACTACAAAAGACTTCCGTTCGGAATATCCTCCGCTCCCGAGATTTTCCAACGTACGATGGAGACGATCCTGAAGGGAGAAGAAAACACGATCTGTTTCTTCGACGACGTTCTCATCTACAGCAACTCAGACGAAGAACACGAGCAGCATCTTGAGAGCTCCATGAAGAAGATTGTCGAGGCCGGGCTCAAGCTCAACAAGGAAAAATGCAGCTTCAAGCAGTCAGAGATCGAGTTCCTTGGTCACGTGATCAACGCCGACGGAATCAGACCAGACAAGAAGAAGATTGATGCCATCATCAACATGCCTGACCCGACCAACGTCACAGAACTGAGAAGAATTCTGGGCATGATGAACTTTCTGGGACGATTTCTGCCAAACTTGTCGTCAGTCTTGAAGCCTGTCACCGAGTTGCTGGAGAAAGACAAGGCGTGGAACTGGGGACAGCCACAGACACTCGCGTTTTCAAAAGCGAAAGAGCTCCTGACAGCAGCTCCTACTCTCGCTTACTTCGACTTGACTAAGCCGACAACGGTCAGTGCCGACGCGAGCAGCTACGGTATTGGCGGCGTACTCCTGCAGCAGCACGGGGAGAAGATGAAGCCAGTCGCTTTCTGCTCAAGAACTCTGACATCAACGGAACAAGGGTATGCCCAGATTGAGAAGGAGTGTCTAGCTGCTGTGTGGGCGTGCGAAAAGTTCGAACGTTATCTGATCGGTCTGGAGAAATTTACGCTCGAAACCGACCACAAGCCGCTCATTCCTCTCGTCAACACCAAAGATTTGGACGAAACGCCCATCAGATGTCAGCGGATGCTGATGAGACTGATGCGATTCAGCTTGACAGCAAGTTATTCACCAGGCAAGACGCTTGTGGTGGCTGACGCCTTGTCGAGAAGTCCTCAGTCGCCTGTCCAAGAGGGGAGAGAAGAGACATCGGAAGACAGAGCCGATGTTGCCACACTACTGGCGGAAGATGTGGAAGCTCACGTCGACGCTGTCCAATCTTCATGGCCGGTTTCAGACAAAAGACTAGACGAGATAGCAGCACTGAGTCAGCAAGATCCTGTCGTCAAAGCAGCTCTACACTACACGGCCAACGGTTGGCCCAGGTACGTCACTGACGTAGAGCCAGCTCTGAAAGACTACTACGCATTCAGAGGGGAGTTCAGCATACATCGAGGTCTTCTCGTCAGAGGCGTCCGGATCGTCATTCCGCAGGTCTTGAGAGAAGAAATGCTGAACCGGATTCACGAAGGCCATCTCGGGATAACCAAATGTCGAGAAAGAGCAAAGTCGACAGTTTGGTGGCCAGGCATCAACGAAAACATCAAGCAAAGAGTGTCAGCATGTCAACACTGCGAAGAGAAGCAGCCATCCCAAAGAAGTGAGCCACTTATGACAACAGAACTCCCAGACAGACCATTCCAGATGGTTGCTGCAGACTTGTGTGACTTCAAGGGACAGAGTTATCTTGTTCTGATTGACTATTATTCAAGATATCTTGAAATCGCTCATCTTCCGAGAGAGACATCTGAAGTCGTCATTGGACGGATGAAGAACATCTTCGCCCACCACGGAATACCAGATGTCGTCGTCACGGACAACGGTTCTCAGTTCACATCAACAGAGTTCCAGAGCTTCGCAGCAGCATGGAAGTTTACTCACTCGACTAGCAGTCCATACTTTCCTCAGTCGAATGGAGAAGCCGAGCGAGCAGTACAAGAGGCCAAGAAGATTCTCGCTCAAGAAGACCCGTTCTTAGCCCTACTCAGTCACCGGGCTACACCTACGACGCCAACAGGAACGAGTCCAGCGGAGCTAGCACTCGGAAGAAAGATGCGAACGACGCTCCCTACTCTCGCAAGCAATCTCATCCCAAAGACGGTCAGAAGGGATGCGATCAAGGCGCGGTACGAGCAAGCAAAGCTCAGAAACAAGAGTGACCACGACAGACGTCATGGGACAGAGACCCTGCCGCCACTAATACCAGGTGACACTGTTCTCCAGAAACTAGACCACGAAAAGTCCTGGGGAAAACCAGCAACAGTCCTGCGTCAATGTGCACCACGGTCCTACGAGATACGGTCAGAAAGGGGACAGTATCGTCGGAACAGACGACACCTCAGATTGTCTTCCCGACAAGTGTTAGACAGGCCTACCATGACCAACATCCCTGTCCTTTACCCTGTCCCAACCCAACAGAGTCCTGTTCCTGAAACGCCAAGCCAGCGCAATGCAGACCAGCCAGGTCTTCGTTCTCCGGAACCTCCACCGACGCCTGGGTCCCCGCGACGTCCTCCAGCGGCGCCTAACCCAGGGCAGCAAACGTCGACTCCGGTCATCAAAACCCGCAGCGGACGAACTGTGAGACCACCGTCCCGCTTCGAAGAGTGAACCATCGACTCCGCAGATCAACAGCAAATAAACAATGACTGTTTCGGTTCCGGTCGAAAGATTCGTTACTGAAACCCCTATTGAACTTTAATTTTAAATGATAACGATAACGTTTCGTTTCATCAAGATCATTATATCTTTTTATTTGAAGGGGGGAGATGTGACGGTATTCGGTACCTCTCGGGTCGTGTCGGTCGAACTCGGTCGGTCATGTGATGGGGCGCGCATGTGCAACGGTGCCTTTCCGCCCACTACTCGCTTCGCTCTCTGGCATGCACGCGGGACACTGATTAGGCATGGCTTACCGCATCGACCTTGTATTGTTGTCATCTGTAGCAGTTTGCTAGACAAGTAAACCAGATGAACGTACCTGATGTGAGTGTTGTTTATGTACGCTCGGAACACGACAACTATATAATGAACGTTCTATGTGACAGGAGAGTTTGCTGATTTTGTGTTAAACATTGGAGAGATCGTCTGCTAGAATCAGAGAAAGGTCGCTTCAGATTGCAGCTTCTGGAAATTTGCAAGGTTTGTTGCCTGTTAAAGAACTGGATTTTGCACGCACAGTAAGCAACAACAAAAACACACACAAAGCAAATGGCATCGTCTGTCGACTGGTCACAGAAACAAACCTGGCGAGGTATGCGTGTACTTCATACACGTCAGCCATTGTTGTTACAGTTTTGAGTCAACGTTGTACGTATTCTTCCGCAACAGGGTCCAATCGTCTGGGTTTCAAATGTTCTAAAAATAAATTCTAGTGTTGATTATTTTTTAGCCCTCTTTATTCTTACTTCGAATAATCCACGTGTGATTTTTGGTGTAATCAAAGTAGTTCGTTCTAATTTCTCACTTGTCTAAAAATAATCAACTAGATTTAATCCACCCCTCGGTTGCATTGCAGGAGTTGTATAAATGGTATTACTACATAGATGTACAAGAGTTCTTTGTTTTAGTTGTTGGATAAAGCTGAACACCTCACTACTAATTAGCAAGAAGTTGTTGTGTTGGATGTACAGCCATATGATACAGAGTTGATGTTTATAACATGTTTATTTTGTTATATGCAGATGATACAAACATTTTATCAAAATCCCCGAAAACACCACAGCACTCGCTTAATGTGTTGTCTAAATATCGTGATCAGTGTAAACGCCGGACAACAAACAAGTAGGTTGTTTGTTGAATAGGTAAGATACAAAAATTGTCATTATTTAAATACAAAGGTTACACTATATTGGGGTCGTGTTTGGTTTTCAATATTATACGTTATTTGCGTTTTTGACCAAAATATGACATTTTACACAGATCGAGACAGTCAATGAGTCATTGTTCTCCGAGACCGCGCTAGCGGTCGAGGTGAAAATTGACTGTCGAGATCTGTGTAAATTGTCATATTTTGGTCAAAAACGCAAATAACATGTATGTATCGATCGAATTCCTTTCAGGTATTGTCTTTGTTGTTGTTTTGACGATTGAACGAGCACACACACATGCAATCAAACACATAAGCTTCATATTTGGGCGTTTCAGGTTGACCGAAACTTCAAAGGAACTACAAAACACACGTCATGTGATGACTTTGTTGTTTTTTTGACGATTGAACGAGCACACACACATGCAATCAAACACATCATCACATGACGTGTGTTTTGTAGTTCCTTTGAAGTTTCGGTCAACCTGAAACGCCCAAATATGAAGTTTTGTAGGCCTCTGACGTCACATGGGTCAAAGACGGGAAATCCAATGTCCAATCGATACATTGAGGTTTATTGTTTATTTATAATGATAAGTTTGATAACGCACATTATAAGATGTTTGATGGGTTGTTGACAGACCAGCTTTTTTGTCGGTCCGAGGGGGAGCATATCGTCTTTTGTTTTATATTTATTGACCAAGGCCGAAGGCCGCGGTCAATAAATATGAAACAAAAGTCGATATGCCCCCCGAGGACCGACAAAAAAGCTGGTCTGTCAACAAACCACCAAACATCGTTTTTGTCATCATTTTGGTAGTGAGAAAATAAGTGCACAATCAGCCCAGGGAGCCATGCTTTGAAACACGGGTTCCGTGCTGATAACCACACGAGTCCCGGTTTGATAACCACTGGCAATCAACGATAGCCGTGGAGCGAGGATTATCAGAATGAGCTGGCGTGTGAAAGCAACTTTCTGTGTTTTTGAGTTCATTAAATGTTGGGATGAATATGTCAGGTTTGAGGATGCACAGTTCTGTAGGTTCATCTCGGTATTCCACCCCCTCGGCTTTCTGTTGTAAATATTAAGCTGAGTGATCGAATGTGGAAGGTACGTTTGTCACGTTTGGTCAAAGCTCACAGAAGATTTGCGTCGTGCAGCTAAGGAAAGAATCGCGATGAATGTTTCCGACTCAGTACCTCTTTGTTTTTCATTAGACCTGTCATTCTGCTTGCTCGGCTTTGTTAGATGTTTGCATATCTTGTTGCTATTTTCTTTGCTTTTATTATTGTTTCTTATTTGTGCTTCGTTTATCGATACAACGTCTTGTGCACGGGTCAAAATGTGTGTGTCAGGGGTCGTTTTACTTGAACTTGACTCAAACGTCTGTGTATCGAAACACAGATACACGCACTCCATGACTCAGTAAGAAGACAAAACATAACGCTAGGTTTCATTTGTTTTTGATGAATGTATGACCTTTCATGAAGTAGTTTTGTTTTTTGTTTACTTTTGCCAGTTTGCCAGTTCGTTTTCGGAACTTTGCAAAGCAGTGTCGTGTCGTCTGTTTAGGTCTGGGGAAACGCAATGAAAAGAGCCGAAGAATCCTCGAGCGTTTCTATTGGGTTTGCTTTTGGTTATCCATGTAATAGGGCTTCCTGCAACTATAAATCCCCGGGTAACATGAGATTTATTTCCCAGGTGCTTGTGAATGAAAACTCGTGAAAATGATGACAAAAGTTGTTATATGGTACAACCTCCAGAGCAATGTTTAGTCTGTTAAAGATCTGTAGAAAATTGTCGCTGTCCATAGATATTCAAGTTGAATTGTTTGATAGAATTCTTGCACCAATTTTGTAATAATTATGGTTGAGAATTATATAAAGGCCCACATTTGGTTAATTTGGCAGCAAAACTGCAGCTTGGTTTTTATAAGATTATTTTGAAATTGCGAAAATCAACCCCAACGTGTATGGTTTTGGGCGAATTAGGCAAATTTCCATTCAATATCCAAATTAAAGATAAAATATTCAGTTTTTTGTTCAAGTTGGTGGATTGTTAAAATAGTAATAAGTTTGCAAATGTTTGTTTTTTTAACCATTTTTGGTATTGCCATTTAGCAAATAACACACAAAAAGAATCTTATTTAAAACATGTTAAAACAACTTAAATGCTCTTGGTCTTAGTTGTTTTTAACATGACCAATTTAATTTAAAACAGTTTAAATTGAAAACGTTAAATTGCCTAAAAGATTTAATATATATAGTCGTGGATATCGGGATTAATGTAAATAGAAACCTTTTGAATTATATGAATTGTTTAAAGGTACATTTACATTTGAACATTATTACCCATTACCTAGCACTTTCTTTGTTTCGCTTGATAACATTAAATCATAAATTGCCATTTCAAAAACAAAAAAACAAAAATAAATTGCCATTTCAAATAGAGAGAAGTATAGGTTACAACACGAGTGGTTTTTTATATGGCTTGTATTTCAGTCAAGACCCAGCGGATGAATATCATCGGGAGACACGAGCCTCTGGCGAGTGGATCTCGATTGATATTCCCGCTGGGTCTTGACTGAAATACAAGCCATATAAAAAAAAAACACGAGTGTTGAAATCTGTATATCCCCACTCCGTAGACTCCTTCGCAGCGGTGTGTTGCGTGGCGCAGGGGTGTTTGCACCCCGCACGCTGGAGCGGTAAGTTGAGTGGGGTTTGTGTCTCGATAAAACAGCTTCTTCTATAAACATCTGTTAGTGTTTCTTCTATACGCCGATGTACTTTTTGGGTGCATATTTTGTATATTATAGCCGTGATTCTGTAAAATATCACGCCTGTAACTGCACAGAAGCAAATTTCGTAGCATTCGCAACAAATTACTGGTGTAAACTTTAATGTGAAGAACTGCCATCAGTTCCACAAAAACCTGAACCTTTCTGCAGTACTGAGGCCGAGTTTCAAGCTTCTAGGACCTTGCAGACAGCGAAAAGCATTCGGAGAATGAGAATTATCCTACAACTTCTGTGTTTGCCCCCCGAAGCTGTCGTGTTTCTCGCCCGCAGCTGCCGTGTTTGCCCCCCGTTTGTGTTTGACCACCGACCCTGCACACTCATGTTTATGTCCTCTAATTGGCTTGGAGCTATTTTGCAGGAACCATGGAGAGTTACTATGGGGCAGTATCTCTACCTACTGAACCAAAAAACAGAAACCGATGATCTTTTCTTCTTCTTCTTAGCTTGGTCTTCTTCTTCGCCGGGTAGCGCAGTCGGTAGCACGTTGGACTTGTAACCTAAAGGTCTCGGGTTCGATACCCCGGTCGGGCGACCCCATATGAATGAATGAATGAAAATTTATACTGCGCATTAAGGCGATTGTAAAGTGATGAAAGCTTGTGATGTGCATAAAAGGTCGCGCTACTGGGATGCATCGGTAAAATTTCAAAACAAGCAGCCGTTTTCAGTTGTTATGTACCTGCGTAACGCACTGTGTTCTTTGACTGTTAAAGTTAAAATAACGGGTAATTGCAAGATTTGTTCAATGAGAATTATTATTTGTGTCATGTGGTGATTAGTTATTTGGTAGGGTAATCCTACAGGAAATTACTATTCACATAATTATCATGATGGGGTTTAAGAAAGGGGAGGGTAATAATGTTTGACACTGTTTATGCGGGGTGCAAACACCCGTGCGGCACGCAACACACCGCTGCGAAGGAGTCTACGGAGTGATCCCATTCTACCATCAAACACAAAGTGTAGACTACTAGCGGCACTGTTGCGATCTGTGGAGTGTAAAACAGTGGTGCCAGCGAGACTTGGCCCTTTTGCAACCTTAAACTAAGTGACCGTCGCTGAAAAAATAAAACGAATGAGTGCATCGATAAGTACGCAGTAACACTACTTTCAGACCATTTAAAAGCTTTAAGTAAAGGTTCATAAGTTGCAAGAAAGTAATGAAGTCGTATAGAAATCAATTTAGTTGAAGCGCACAATTCTTTTGTTTTGCGTTTCAGGTCGGCAGAACGGGCGAAACCGGTTTGGCACCCATTTGGCTTACTCGATTCAGAATCGATTCCACGTTGTTTTTCTCGAACGTATTATTATACAATTAGGCTTATTGACAGAGAAGCAAATTTTTGCGAACAAATATGTAGGTTTAGATTTAACCATTTGCTCTCTATTTGAAATGTATCTACGTGATAAACTGTTTTGCGAGTGTGTTTGCATGGATGAACCTAAACTGGTATGGGTGTGAGGAAAACGGGACCGAGTTGGTGAAGTCGCGAATTGCTGACACCAAATCTGTCACCGCCGATTGATTGCATTTTGAAGGAATATGACTGGATTACGGAAAAATACACACATGTTAAGTTCTTGGATACCTTCATCGCCAATGTGGACTTACTGCAGAGCCAGGCAAAAGAGTAGACTTGCTCGCAAAATACGTGAAACAGCCGATGTTTGATAACGAAGCGAAGCCAAACCAGGTAAGGACGCTTCTCGGTCCCGCTACGCATGTCACCAGACCAGTGTTGTTGCTTTGAGTTTGACTAACAAACTCGAAACTGTCATTTAAAACATGAGCCAAATGTGTATTGATTGTGTGATTAGTCTATGTGACAGGGCTTCTATTATCTGTGCTCCCTAGCTTCTGTCAGTTCCCACACCGACACTGCCAGAGAAACTGAAGACGCGCACCAAACACACAGCTGACAGACTCTCACAAACAGTCGTCTGCTACGATGCAAGGGAGGGTACTCGGTTTTTTGAGTCACTTGAGAAAAAGTGACTCTATGTAATCGGTCAGTGTTAGTCTGTCCGGCCGGCCGTCCGTAGACACCACCTTAACGTTGGACTTTTCTCGGAAACTATCAAAGCGATCGGGCTCATATTTTGTTTAGTCGTGACCTCTAATGACCTCTACACTTTAACGATGGTTTCGTTGACCTTTGACCTTTTTCAAGGTCACAGGTCAGCGTCAAAGGAAAAATTAGACATTTTATATCTTTGACAAAGTTCATCGGATGTGATTGAAACTTTGTAGGATTATTCTTTACATCAAAGTATTTACATCTGTAGCCTTTTACGAACGTTATCAGAAAAACAAGGGAGATAACTAGCCTTTTCTGTTCGGCAACACACAACTTAACGTTGGGCTTTTCTCGGAAACTATAAAAGTGACCGGGCTCAAATTTTATGTGAACGTGACTCATTGTGTTGTGAATAGCAATTTCTTCCTGTCCATCTGATGCCTCATATAATATTCAGAACTGCGAAAGTGACTCGATCGAGCGTTTGCTCTTCTTGTTTTTTTGTTGGTTCGCTAGCATCTGTGTATCTTGTAAGTTGAATGTTCGTTTTTTTCGATCTGCATTGCTTTCATAATGAAAGAAACGTTTGTTTATTGCATCCCATACATCAGATCAGTTCCGAGATTCATTTTTGCGTGCAACTGATATGGTTTTCTGAGCCGTGCAATACGATTGTGGAACTTCATACAAGTGTGTCATATTGTTCGGCGCGAGGTCAAAGGTCGGGAGGAAAGTAGTTCTTTGCCCAAATCGGAATCTGCACTATCATATATTTTTTTGAGTCCATGATGTATTTATTGAGCTATAAAAAAATACAACATATATACCCTAACCCATACTGAAGTAACAGAGACAAAGAAGCAGCTCATGGGATATTATTAAATATACCACATAACCAAAGAATATGCATTAAATGCCAGTCTGAAGAACTCGCGGATGAATTTCATTGTATACTGTTCAAAAAAAGAAACGCATAGCTTGTAATATTTGGTTAATTTAGTTATATGGCTACAAGGATATCCACCAAACTGCAGAAAATGTTTATCTGGTCGTCGACCTTTCGTCCATTGCCACAAGTGAGCTCTGCACGTGACGCATGCGTTATCAGTGGCTACAATGTCAAAATTGCTCATTTGGCATGACCACTCGTCATGCTGCAGTGTAATCTCGTGAAACTCGGGGAATATTGAGCTCTCACCATGTCTTCCAAAACCCATAAAAGCGGATTGTTCGCCACAAAGAAATCAGACGACAATTCAGCGACGAAAGATGGCCCAATTGAGCAGAGAAGACCGCCAAATTGCATTGGGTCGTTTACAAGCAGGCCAAAGTCAAAGTGCAATCGCCAGGCACTTCCACGTGTCCCAGAGCACCATCAGTAGACTGTGGGTCAGGTTTCAAGCCACTGGCTCCGTTGCTGACTTGCCACGAGCGGGAAGACCAAGGGCGACAACTGCTGCTCACGACCATTCATACGGCTCCGCCACCTCCGGAATCGTTTCCTGTCGGCCTCATCTTCTGTCCAGGCTCTTCCCGGGCCACACCAATTATCGGACCAGACCGTGCGGAACCGCCAGCATGAAGCTGGTTTGAGAGCTCGCAGACCTCACAGAGGAGCTGTCCTCACCCGCCGCCATCGCCAGAACCGAGTGCAGTGGGGCAACCAGCACCTTCGCTGGACCGTCCGGAATCACTGGAGACACGTGTGGTTCAGCGACGAGTCCTACTTCCTGCTGCAGCGACATGATGGTCGGAGGGGGGTCTACCGGAGAGTAAACGAACGTTACGCGCCCAACTGTGTGGATGAGGCACCCGTTCATGGTGGTGGAGGCGTCATGGTGTGGGGGGCGATCAATACCGCTGGAAGGAGCACCCTGGTGCACGTCCAAGGGCGCATAACTGCCCAGCGATACGTGGAGGAAATTCTGCGCCCACACGCCCTTCCTCTTCTGGCTGACCAGGATGCCATATTCCAGCAGGACAACGCTCGCCCGCACACAGCACGACTCACCACCCAGTTCCTCACCGACCACCATGTCCAGGTGCTTCCCTGGCCATCCATGTCGCCAGACATGAACCCGATAGAACACCTCCGGGATGAATTGGACAGACGTGTGCGCAGGCGAGAAGAAGCGCCGGCAAATCACCGCGATCTATTGCAGGCACTTCAGGAGGAGTGGGACACCATCCCACAGCAAGATATCCGGCATCTGATCCAGTCCATGCCCAGAAGGTGCCGGGCAGTTGTTGCTGCTCAAGGCAGTCACACCCCCTACTGACTTGACAGCCTCGGCACCCAATCGTATTGATTGACTGATTGATTTGAAGATGCAAATGAACTGTGTGTGCATTCAACTGTGTCCATACCAAATTTCAAACAAATAATCTAAATATTGGATTTTCTGTTAATTTTTTCGAAAAATAAAACAAATTTGGCAAGTAGCAACTATGCGTTTCTTTTTTTGAACAGTATATATGTCATTGTCATATATTTGAACATTTGAGGAAAATGTTGTTACCTGTCAATTTTTTTAGAAATTGAAACGCAGTAAAATTCAAACAAAAATTTAAATTAAGAAAAAAAAGCGAAAGTTGTTGAACTTGATGTATTGTAAAAGTTATTTATGAACGAAATATAATTATATGTAAGGTCTTTTCACAATAAAAAAAATCAAGCACAAAAAAACACGTCCTGTTAACACATTTGTGTTGTATCTCTTTATAACAACTATATTTTTGATTGATTTTACTTGTTTTGTCATCAAATTCATGTAACCCTGGGGGTTCTTTGAAGTAAACATTGCCTTGCCGGGCCTGATTGTTTCCAGCTTTTAAGTTGAAGTGGAATGATGTATGCATTCAAACAGCATACAGTGTTCATATACTTACTGTCACTTGAACTAAGTGTTTTGACATAGATTTACGGGAGTTCCTTTTGCTATTGGTTTGCAGGTTTAAACCCGAGACAAAACGTTCAAGTGAGATAATGTATGCACGCTGTCTGTTTCCCATTCTTCTCCTGATTTTGATCGCAGGTAAGGAAAATTAGCAAGACTTGCTTCGCTCTGTCTTTCTGTCTCGCCATTTCCGAAGCAACAGGGAGATTTGTGATTATACGATTACTCCTTTTGATTGTTGTCTTTGTGTTATGCGTAATGCGATGTGGTTCCAAAAGACAAATTTACTTATTTTTGTACAATGAATATGGACATTAAAATAGTCATAACTTATCTTATCTATTGTCAGAGTACCATTTATTCCATTCATTTAATACTAGACTAAATGGGTAAATGAGGGTGGGAGAGGAAGTTTGTCTGGCTATGAGTTTGAAAGATTGACTCAATGTATAAATGTCGTTTCATGCAATTTGATTTTTAAATAAAATCGCTTGTTGGTGCGAATAAAAAAATATATAATTCTAGCCTACACAAACTTCATGTCAATTTGCTATTTTCCGTCACATCGGAAAAAAACTAACAATAATGTAAACAATAATAACAATAACAATAACAGCACTTTATTGTCCATTAGAATATTACATAAAAATGGAATTTTTTCTTCGGCACACCCTGCCTGCATGTAAACGATTATAACAACAATTGTATAGGACGACACACATAAAACATAAAACATAAAACATAGGTTCACAATCACAAGCATACATCATATTTCCAATAAAACTAACCTAAAGTGCTGTCCTTGTCATCTTAAAATTTAGTAATTTTACAGATAATATCTAATAAGGTAAAAAAAAAACGTCTTTAAGACTATCACAATCAAATATGATATTGCACTATGTAAATTTACCCTCTCATATCACAGGAGTTGGGTTTCACAGCAGAGTAATCACATTACAAATATTTCACTCACACCATCACACATTGTTTGGTTTTTTCCAGCCGACCAGCCAGACATCTTTACAACAAACGTAAACCAGGATTAATATCACCAAAATAGGTCATGTGATTGTCATTGACCGGTCAGATACCTCATTCGACAACCTAACCCTCGTTAAAAACAATATAAAACTTGGTATGCCATCATATTCAATATTCTGTATCATAACGCCTTGATTTCTTACCATTGATTTCTCTTAGTTTTTAACACCGTTTCAAACACAAGCCGAAATTATCACTGTCAAAATATGAGCAAAATATTGGCGAAATCGATTTTTGGGATCAATTACTGTATTATGTTGTTAATCTCCCTAAAGCCGCGGCATCGCGTCAAAGATCATAATTAACCCCGTTGGGAAAGGCCATCTTCAATAAAGCTACCGCCATGCGCGAGTGAGAAAGATGACCCATTGACCTCGCGACCCATTGACCTCGCGCAAACTGTGAGGTAAGACTGTGAAGCCAAGACACATGCTTAAAACTCCATTAAAACGTGTTGAAAACAGCTGAAAGGCTTTGTCTCCTCTGTGGATGCAGGGAGGAACCTGATTGTGTCCGACTACCGCCTGTACCCTACCTCCAGGCGACTCACCAAGTTTGAACAGCTGAATCGACGCACTAGAGACATACGTGAGTATATTAGTGCATAAAACAGACAGACAAACATGCACACAAAACAGACAAAGTGAAAACTATACACCCCCGAATATACTAGTGTGTAGTTACGGAGAAACAGAAAGTTCCCAGCCTGCCACCACTGTATAAACTTTCACTTTCCCCTTTCAACTCTCGTGCGATCAACACGTGCAGCCGTAGAACGCATGAAATACGCAAGATAACAAAACAGAACAACCTGCCTGCAAAGATAACTGATTTGGCTTTCACCTCGTGTGTAAAGGTTGCCAAGTTATGCCCATTCTGATTTTTCCACGATATTTAATTTGCATCTTACGTTTTAGTCGGGTCGATTCTGGGGGTACCCTTATTTTTGGCGGCGGTCACGTGACCAATGTAAAATTAAGTAGAAGTGCAATGCCCAGGCACTGCATACCCCCAGCGAAGGACAAATTCGCTCTCTCTCTCTCTCTCTCTCTCTCTCTCTCTCTCTCTCTCTCTCTCTCTCTCTCTCTCTCTCTCTCTCTCTCTCTCTCTCTCTCTCTCTCTCTCACACACACCGACACAGAAACACACAGACACACACACCCACACACACACCCACACACACACACACACACACACGCACGCACGCACGCACGCATGCATGTACACACCCACACACACACATAAATAACCACGTTCTCTCTTTCTCTCTCTCTCTCTCTCTCTCTCTCTCTCTCTCTCTCTCTCTCTCTCTCTCTCTCTTTCTCTCTCTCTCTCTCTCAGTCTCTCTCCCTTTGTCTGTCTGTCTGTCTTTCTATCTCTCTCTCTCCTTCTCTCCCTCTCTCTCTCTCTCTCTCTCTCTCTCTCTCTCTCTCTCTCTCTCTCTCTCTCTCTCTCTCTCTTACAGACACAGAAACACACACAGACACACACAGACACACACACACGCACGCACGCATGCATGCATGTACGCACACACACACATAAATAACCACATTCTCTCTCTCTTTCGTCGCTGCCCTACACGCCACCAGGCGTGAAAGGCAGTAAGTCTCTCTCTCTCTCTCTCTCTCTCTCTCTCTCTCTCTCTCTCTCTCTCTCTCTCTCTCTCTCTCTCTCTCTCTCTCTCTCTCTCTCTTTCTCTTTCTCCCTCTCTCTATTTAAAAAATACATCTCTTTCCATGACTGATTATAAACGATTGCAAATTCTTCCTATCAAAGATAGATTTGCATATAACAAAGGTGTGATGATGTATAGAATTATGTCAGGGAATGCACTCATTTCCTCAAATTTCAAAATAAATCATTATAGAATATGTAACAAATTAATTACCCCAACTCCAAGAATTGACCTGTACAAGTCGAGTGTATCATATTCTGGAGCAATTATGTGGAACGCCATTCCAAATATAATTAAATTACGAATTCATGAAACATCATTGAAGGAATATTACATGTTGTTTCTTTTAAAAAAAACTTTTAAAAAATATTATCAAGCAGCTGGCAAAATATAACTGTACTCTCTGATTATATTGAAAAACATGATTATATATAGCTATTCTGAAGAACACGTGGGGGAATTCGGGGGCTGTGATTTGATGGGCTCTTCCGATTATCAAAGCATAATGCTACGGATGTCGGCCATGTTTCTCAATATCCAAAAGCATATTGACGAAAATGGCCGACTTTCTTATCTCGTAACTCCACACCGTAAATACCCCACTTCCCCTCTGAAGTATTGATGTACAACCCATGGCACTAACATTCATGTAGTCGTTTATAACTGAGGTTGAAAAATTCGCTTCATGACGAGACAAGCGATACCATTCACCCAAACTGAAAACATCGCTGTCGTCTGCTCGCGTTCTACGGATAAGCTGTTCTCTTCTTCTCCCCTTATTGCATCCTAGATCTTCAGTTGTTTCTAGTTTTCCGTTGATGTTGTGTTTTGGTCTTCTTCATAAGTAGTCTTGTTCAAAATTTTAAAAAACTCAAACTTCTTTTTGTTGTATACGAATGAAATAACAAAAAGCTGTTTAACAGCTGTGTTGTAAAATCGAGGTTATTTTCCAAAGTCAGTGTGGCTCCGGCTGCGCAAAACTAATGCGCATAAGAAACGGCGTCTGCTATCAAAACCTGCCTGAGATCAACGCATCGACGCAAAAACTGTCAGTTTGTAAGTTTGAAACAACAAATCAAGGTTAGAACAGCTATATAATCGCTATTGTGTTTTCAGCGTAGCAATAGCACACCGGTGACACTATGACGGTTCCCCTACGCTTTGTGTTCGGTGCCCTGACCCTTTGTGTTCGGTTCCCACTCGGTTCCCACACGCCAAAATTCGCGGACAAGATCGAGGTACTGTCACCCAAAACATCCATTTATGGTAGTATTACGCAATGTTGCTCTCTGAGAATGGTCTTGTTAGATCTGTGAGTGTTTACACTACATGCCTAGGTGCTGTTGGATTGAAGGTTTTTGATATTTTAGCCGTTATTAGGTAGAATGCCTTCCACTTTACTGCAAAACTGCATAATTCGTAGCATCGGCAAGAAATATCCTACCAAAAAATGCCTGCTTGGAACTGTCGTTGGTCCAGCAAAAAGTCCAACATGTCTGTAGCAGACAGCCCAAGTTTCAAGATTGTAGGGCCATCCAAACAGCCGTAATAATAAAAACAACAAAAGTAGTCAGTGAAATTGGCTGTGTTCGGTCCCCACACACTTTTGTGACGTAGGTGTGACGGTTCCCATAATTCATTGTGTCGGTCCCCACTTTCTGTGTCGGACCCCACTTTCGACCTAATTTCTCTGTGACGGACCCCACAACCAGCCTATTTTGTGTCGGTCCCCACACCTTCTTGGATTTATGACTTGCCGGTTACTTGTATCATTGTATTCATTGAATCTAATTGTCTCGGAGTTATTTTTCAGCAAAAACCGGCAAGGCAGCACCTTTTGTGATACCAAGTAAGTCAGATGACATCAGTATGTGTGTGTGTGTGTGTGTGTGTGTGTGTGTGTGTGTGTGTGTGTGTGTGTGTGTGTGTGTGTGTGAGAGAGAGAGAGAGAGAGAGAGAGAGAGTGAGAGAGAGAGAGAGAGAGAGAGAGAGAGAGAGATTGACACCTTTCCAGATCACTCCGGTTATGCGACACTACCGCGAGCGTCACTACCGCGTGTCACACTACCGCGAGTACGACACTACCGCGTGTAACACTACCGCGTGTCACACTACCGCGAGTACGACACTACCGCGAGTATAACACTGCCGCGTGTCACACTACCGCGCGTACCACAACCGCGAGTACCATAACCGTAGAGAGAACGCATGCAAACTTACTTCTTGTGAGTTTGTGTGTGTTCTAACTTTGATTGGAAGCAACCCATTCTATATGTATTCTGATAGTGTGTTCTGATCGTTTTGAGTTCTTGGTTAGCATGACAAACATTGAATTAGTGTTCAGAGAACAGACCAGGCCTTTTTGTTTTATATTTCAAGGAAACATTTCAACCTTTGCCTTCAGCCATGGAAGTCATAAAATGACACGCGGTAATGTTATACTCGCGGTAGTGTGACACGCGGTAGTGTGACACGCGGTAGTGTTATACTCGCGGTAGTGTCGTACTCGCGGTAGTGTCGTACTCGCGGTAAGTTCTGTTTCCGTACCCGCGACAGCGGCAGCGACAAAAGAAAACGCGCGCAAACGCGTGACGTGTTTCCGTACTTGCGTTTTAAACATGCGGTAAAATCTGTAAACTCCCGCGTTGCCGCGCGACAACGCGAAAAAATCGCTCCAGGACCCTTTCAAAAAAATCGCGTCGCTTGCCGCTTGTCGCGCCGCTAACGCGTCGCGCGTGTGGAAACACTCCTGGTCATTTTCTATGTGCTTGATTTTCGTCGCGCCGCTGGAAAAACGCTGTCGCGGGTACGGAAACACAACTTTAGTGTGAGACGCGGTAGTGGTACTCGCGGTAGTGACGCTCGCGGTAGTGACCAGCACCCGATCACTCCACATAAACGCTGGTTCTGGTTGTATACTGGGAACCGTCCCAGAGATAAATAATGTTATATATTATTTGTGGCATAAACTAATAAAGTTAGTCTCTCTCTCTCTCTCTCTCTCTCTCTCTCTCTCTCTCTCTCTCTCTCTCTCTCTCTCTCTCTCTCTCTCTCTCTCTCTCTCACACACACACACACACACACACACACACACATACTGATGTCATCTGACTTACTTGGTATCACAAAAGATGCTGCCTTGCCGGTTTTTGCTGAAAAATAACTCCGAGACAATTAGATTCAATGAATACAATGATACAAGTAACCGGCAAGTCATAAATCCAAGAAGGTGTGGGGACCGACACAAAATAGGCTGGTTGTGGGGTCCGTCACAGAAAGTGTATCTATCTCTTTCTCTATCTCTCTCTCTCTCTCTCTCTCTCTCTCTCTCTCTCTCTCTCTCTCTCTCTCTCTCTCTCTCTCTCTCTCTCTCTCTCTCTCTCTCTCTCTCTTTCTCTCTCTCTCCTCTCTCTCTGTCTCTCTTTCTCTCTCTCTCTTTCTCACTCTCTCTCCCTCTCTCTCTCTCTCTCTCTCTCTCTCTCTCTCTCTCTCTCTCTCTCTCTCTCTCTCTCTCTCTCTCTCTCTTACACACACTGACACACACGAGAACAGATTCGCGCACGCACACACACACACACACACACACACACACACACACACACACACACACACATACACACACTAACAGTAATCCTAACACATGTGCCCAAAATGCACACATACACACCACGCGAGGGAAAAAAAATGCAGGGAGGCATGACGCCATGATGCATTAAATGACGCCAAAGCCTTTCTACGTCATTTTCTTACGCGATCTTTATCCATAGACTTGAAAACTATGGAATTTCTACCCGGCCAAAGCGGCCTTGGGTGGCGTTTGCTAAAAAAAATGGGAGTGCCCATGTCACCCACCGTATTTTAGTTAGTCTGTTCCCAATTTGTGGTGAATTTCTATCTCCAACTGTAGCCCCTGATCGGGCACAACGAATCCTTCTTTATCATGTTTTATCCTACATACGTGAGAGAGACACCCGTGAGATAATAATCGTTCAAATCACACGTGTGTATATCATGTAAATGAGGTCATGTCAAGCAAGTCTGGCAGGGACCTGTTTTACCACTGCTTATGATGCCAAAGTCACCGAGACAAACGTCATTATAGAAACAAAAATTGCGCTCGCTAATTACCCTCGATGAATCTTTAGAACTAACACGTCACGCCACACTTTCAGAGTGACGTTTCTTTGCTTTGACGTAATAGATTGCACGAGGCTTTAGAAGAGATCGAGGTTCCCAAACAAGCGTCTTTAATTTAGCTGCCTCGTCTGCAAGACATTTTCAGTAAAATACACGTAAGTACAGTATGTAGGATAAACAGAATACTACATGGCTTGCTGTGTCGTACCAGATTTACACTCGTTGCTTTTTCAAATAGTGAACAGCTCGCTTTCGCTCGCAGTTCAATATTTAAAAAAACAACTCGTGTAAATCTGGTACGACACAGCAAGCCATGTAGTATTCTCTATTTATCCCCGAGTACGCTAGTACAAGGGCTCCGCAGACTTTAATTGTCTGTCAGTCTGTCTGTCTGTCTGGACTTAACAACTTATTGCTGGGACCGGGAAACTACTGGGCGCAGTTCGTTCAAAAGTTGATACACTAACTTGATAATAGGTCCGATTGATCGTATTAAAAGTTCATAATGTTACCTGGGACCTAAATGCGAAATAAACCACACACAAAAAACGACTTGGCGGTGGGAGGAATTCGCGGAGCCACAGCCAGCCAGGCAGTCTGATAGAACAGCCGGCCGAACGCGTCACACAGTGACGAGAAATATAGCGTCATAAAAAGATTACGTCACGGTCGAAAGTCTTTGACGTCAATTAATGCATCATCCCTGTAGTCTTTTTCTCTCGCGCGGTGTGTGTGTGTGTTCATTTTGTGCACATGTGTTAGTGTTACTGTTTGTGTGTGTGGGTGTGTGTGTTTGTGTGTGTGTGTGTGTGTGTGCGTGCGCGTACATGAGTCTGTACTCGTGTGTGTGTGTGTGTGTGTGTGTGTGTGTGTGTGTGTGTGTGTGTGTGTGTGTGTGTGTGTGTGTGTGTAAGAAAGAGATAGAGAGAGAGGGAGAGAGAGAGGGAGTGAGGGAGAGAGAGTGTGTGTGTGTGTGTAAGAAAGAGAGAGAGAGAGGGGGGAGAGAGTGAGGGAGAGAGAGAGTGTGTGTGTGTGTGTGTGTGTGTGTGTGTGTGTGTGTGTGTGTGTGTGTGTGTGTGTGTGTGTGTGTGTGTGTGTGTGTGTGTGTGTGCATTTTCACTGTGATCAAATAAAAGAGAAAGGCCAGTCACCACGCACATCCTCGCATGCAATGTATTTATATAGCAAAGGGAATGCCTGTAATTCACACAGAGCAATCACTTGGTCTTAAACGTGCACAAGACAAAAACTTTCATATTGGGGGAGCGAGCCAGTCTGAAGAGTACTCGGGTCCAGCGCGAGCGTTTTTTTATCGGTATGAAAATTTCTCAAGTCGATTACAGTTTAGCGTTCGTGGGATACCTCCAGCTTCGCTGGGATAACTCTTTGATACAAACAATTTGCCATATAGCAAAGTGGAGGGTTTGTAATGGCATAAAAAGTTTGTAGGAACTGACATGGAACAAATGCTTCAAATGGGGTACAACATTGGGAGCAATAACTATTTTGCACAAGTTACATTCTCTGCCGTACACGTAACCCCACTACACAAGTTGCCCGCACATCACAGACTTTAATCCACTCGTTTTCTTGGTGTTTGTTTAGCAGTGCCACACTATGCAATGAGGAAGGAAAAACCGGAAGGAATATACAACATTAAACATTCTTTTACTCAAATCAAGATTCACATTCAATAGATAAGCGTCATGATGCAAAATATTATTTCAGAAAACGCACAACCCATAGTTTGTTCTACAATGTTCTCAAATAATCAAAGAGACCCCTGAAGATACGCATTCCTCTTCCTTGCATTGGTCTCAAGTTTAGCTTTTTCTGCAAGCATGCTATGGAATTCATTACCCGATACTTTCCGGCAAATACATTCTGTCATTGGTTTTAGTTAGATACAGATACTTTTCTGTACTCTAAATACATCATACATTTTGTTTCTACAGAAGTCTTTACTTGTTGAAAATTGAAGACAGTATACCGAAGGCGCCATTTTGGCAAGTATTCTGACGATTTGAACCTTAACAAGTTCAACGGACATTCGCTGCAATGTAATTAAAAAACGCCTGCGCTGATTTGCTTAACATTAAGTGCTCCGCAACTATGCGAAATGATTACATGAATTTTAAAATGAATTTTAATCAGTGAGCGGTTTGCTTTGCCCAGCTTCCCTGCATGTCAGGAGTCCGGACTTCCGGTCGCCATCATCATTTATTTAGTTTTCATATACCCATTCGTCAAAGCAGGAACTCAAACCTACAGTCTTGCTGACACAGGCCACCCTGCGTTAAAACGCTTCGCATAACGGAAACACCGTGAATGTCAGTTGGAGAATATCACGATCTGCAATGACTACCAGACACAGCATTCAGATTTGAAAAAGAGAATGCTCAAAAACTCATTATAACTCCTTCCTCTTGTGTGCTGTCATCGTTTCAGCTCCCAAAACGTAGCTCTCGGCTCAATTTCAAATCTGTATCTCTAAGATATACTCAGGGTCGAAAGGTAGGACGGGTCGAAAGGTAGGACAACAAGTAAGACTGGCGCCAAAAAGAGTCACAGTGAAAATTACAGTCTGGGATTCCTACTTATTACACAGCCATTTTCAATTTGAGTAACTCAGCGCTCAAACATTTGTTTCAAGGTGTTCATGGCAACATAATTACAACCCCCAACCTTAACTGTACAGATAGCTCTTGGAGCGATTTGAGACAGTTTTCTCACGCAATCCCTTTTAAGGTTAAACTCATGATTACGTTGTTTTATATTGTTGTGTCTAAGCATGTGTTTGCAACGCTGATTGTTTTTACTCTGAAGTTGTTTTTTTTTATGTTTACATGTTACTGCGTGTGTTGAATTTTTTGACTTGATTTGTTCGTTCTCTAGGATGCATACAAACCAGCCATGTGCGAAATCCATTTGACATACTTTTGATTTGGGTGAGGGCTGGTCGTAAAAAAAAATAGTCATGGTACAATGTAACGTATTTTATTGTACAATGTGACGTATTCAATGGTGCAATGTGACGTATTCAATGGTACAATGTGACGTATTCAATGATACAATTTGACGTATTCGATGGTACAATGTGACGTTTTCAATGATGCAATGTGACGTATTCAATGGTGTAATGTGAAGTATTCAATGGTGAAATGTGACGTATTCAATCTTACAATGTGACGTATTGTATGTCCGCAGACACGCGGCGCAAGATGACGAAGAGATCACGAAGGCGTGCAAGGAGGGTTGCGTCTAATCTCGAAGAAGAACGGGAAGAGAGTGAAGCCAGCGAGGAAACAAGCGAATTTTGGTAAGGCTTGTTGGTCAATAGGTGTCTGTGACATCTAATTTCAGGCAATAAAATCCGACTTTCATAAATAAACTCAACACATCTGTTCACAGTAAAATGTGAACAAAAAGCAGCTGAACATTCAAATGAGGAATCCAAATACTTACCAAGCAGGCGTTGTAGTTGTTATAGTTTCAAATACGAATATCAATGCCAATACAAAACATGTGTTTACACTTAGGATCGATGGGACACACGTCTGCTTAAAACCCAAAGGGAAGTGACTCTTTCAGGAACAGTAAGCCCTCGTTCAGTCATTGGCTGCTTTAACCCCTACGGGAAGGAACTCTTTCAGGAACAGTAAGCCCTCGTATAGTCTTTGGCTGCTTTAACCCCTACGGGAAGGAACTCTTTCAGGAACAGTTAGCCCTCGTTCAGTCATTGGCTGC
>NC_090248.1:2090463-2112963 GCF_037325665.1 Littorina saxatilis
ACACACAATTAGGATGAAAGTGCCCAAGCAATCGACAACTGTTGAACAAACAAAATGTTGAAACTTTCTTCAACCCATCACCACTCTCCAGGTTTTGTGAGACTAAAGAAATTATAGATACAGTGTTGTTCTCACACTCCGAGAACAATATGGCAAGTTGGATCTTGATTTAAAATTTATATCGGTCATAATATATTCCTGGTCGCAAAAAAATCTAAAGAGAAAAGATTTCCCACACGTTTCATATCTATATGTCAAGGCTATCGGACAGTCGACCAGATAAATAAAAAAATATAATAATAAAAAGTATGCATAACTGACCGAAGACCAACAAGGCCTGGGAACAACGTTAATCACACGTGTTACAGGGCCGGACGAGCGGGGGGGGGGGGGGGCTTTGGGGGCTTTAGCCCAGCCCCCCCCCCAAAAAAAAAAAAGAGAGAGAGACACAGAGAGAGAGAGAAGAGAGAGAGAGAGCTTAATAATAATAATATTCCAAAAAGCCATGAGACATGCAAAGAGACATGCCCGTCAGTGTTCCTGCAGCTTTAGACGGCTTTGCACTGAAGTACACGGAACACTGATGAAATTTTTGCCCCAGGATATGCTGACACAGTAAGCTACTGAGGCCACATCAGTTCTGCAAACACTCCCATCACGCTCAACCTGCACCACCCCTTTGAACCCATTACGGTAAGATTGAAGTCTACATACTTTCATTCAATGTTTGAAATGCCAAGTAATGTAAACAGACTAACATTGTAAAGTTCATCTTAATTATAGTGGCAAAATACAGTATCATTTGATTTTGGAATGTGGTTTTTTAGGCATAAAAGTAGAAAATGTGTTTCGTTTATGTTCAAGACAAGCTAATCTTTTCTTCATGCATCAGTTCTAAAGTAATATGTTAAATTTCTGGTGGTGCTATTTCATTCTTTAAATGACTTTTTTGTGCAAGAATAGGATCATTTTTCATGTATAAATGTTAAAATTTCTTCAGCTTATGGGGGCTTCCATACCCCCACATTTTAGCCCCCCCGACCTAAAAACGTACTGGTCCGGCCCTGTGTTAAAGGCAGAGTAAGCCTCCCGTAAACCATCACAGATACGGTCAGGCTTTTACACACAGTACAAACACCCTTTCATTTAAACACTCACCAATTGAGAACATCCTAGGTGCCCTCCGTAAAGAGCGAACAATTTTCAAAGAATTTATTTTTGCGTGGTTTATCTTACCCCTGAGCCATTGTGAACCCGTGTGATCCAGTTTTCCTTTTTCACAATGCAGTCGTCAGTTAGTCATGAATGCGACTCGATGTGATCTTATCTACAATAGCACGTTTTTTATGCACGAAACAACGGCTGTGGTTCACAAGAACTCTAGCGATGGCTTTTGACTGTTGAGAGGAACGGCGATTTGCACTGATAAACCGTCGTCTGCTACGACCCTTGCGTGACCCTGCTTCAGGGCTTTTCTTTTTTTAAACTTTCACAACTTCGAATTGTTCTGATCTTGTCTTGATGAAAAACGAATTCTTTTATGATTAAAGAATGTTTGTGTAACAAGCTGTCAATTTATTATTTAGATTTTAAAAGTTAGGTCTAGCGCAAAAACGAGGCGCCGTTGTTGTTAACGAACACGTCTACGAAAATAAATTCTTTGAAAATGTCTCACGCTCGACAGAAAGCAGCCAGGATGTTCCCGTTCGGTGAGCGTTCAAATGAAAGTATGCTAGTACTGTATTTAGACGCTCGGGGAGCTCTGTGATGGTTTACGGGAGGCTTACTGTGCCTTTAACTATTTATTCCTTTCTTTGGTTTGTTGGTTCATAGTGGGGCTCGTATGTTGCAGACGCACTCATAAATCATTCACATCTTGCAACAAACATCATACTTTGTGGTATTGTTCCTTATAATTATTTAAGGGATTTCAGATACAGAGCCACTTCAGAAATCGTTTTTTTTGTCTTTGATAGGGAATAAAAGGCTGCATTTACAGCAGACGAAATTCGTACCAAAAGCGCTCAGCAGTAAATATTCCCAACTCAGCAAATGTAAAATTCAATGGTTTACCATGCACCAGAAGTTGTCTGCTGATAACACATGCATGACATAAATACTCTTATGGGTATTTTTGTGTTCTGGTATTTAATTTGATCGTTTTTAGAATTTTATATATCCGCAGCATGAAAATTCAAGATGGCGGCCTCCGCAACATTGCGTGTTTTGATTTGAGCGAAAACAACGTTTCTGAAGGTAAGTTTTCAAGAATACGCATCCATTCACCAATGTCACATCATTTTACTGTTTAATTCTCCCCTGGGGTCTGTTATTCATCGGGTGAAGCGCTGAAATGCAGAGTAATCTTGCAATAGCTCATCAAGCTGGATTGTGATGCTGATAGATCTAGATCTATCTGTTGATTACAAGTAAGGAAATCATGATCGCCACGCTGGTGATTTTAAACAGATTAAACGAACTTTGAATAAAAGGCGAGGAGAAAGAGATTGTTCATGGTAAGATAAATGATTAGTCCTGCCTACGTTAAGGACTTCCATAAGGTGGGGAGGGGTAGAGTCAAAAACTGAGCGAGGGTAGGCCAGATAGTAGGATGACCAGCTGGAGATAAAAACACTCCACTCCCCATGTCTTTACAGTGTTGTGATCAAACTTTCAAAGACGGTAGGTAACAGACAAAAGCATACAGTGTATGCTAATCAAATGAGATAAGTGGTTTTGAAAAATGAAGAGGTACCGCTCTTTGAGTTTTACAATTTTGGTTTGTTGCTTGTTTCTCATCCTTTTGCTTATTTTAAGTTGACCGTGCATTGGTGTGAATTTTATTTTTACAGGATATATACAAGAGTTACACCACATGCCGGTTCCTGGGAACAAGCGTTCTGCATTTATTCCGGTGCCACAGAAGGGAGCCGATTTCACTAGTACTACTGTATCAAGGTTTGTTACCTAATACATCTTAACAGTAAGATTTTTTTATTTGTATTAATTGGAACATGTTTGCACATCATTTGTAAGCGACCTCTGTGAATTTGATGGGTTTAACGTACGAACCCTCACTATGGTCAACATTCTGTTAGCGACTGTTTGAAGCGAATAAATGTAGCGGTCAGAAAGATTCCAGAATCAGTTGGGTCACTGGAAACTGTGTTTGTTTGTTTTTTAACCTGAAACAGTAAGAATTATACGAATTCATGAAATATAATTTTCTTTCATTTTGGTCTGTTGTGTGAAGACTTGCTAACCCGGCTTTGGCCGACTCTCTGAGATATTAAACATTATTCAAATACATTCAAATAAAAATGTCACTTTTCATCTTTTGTGTGAAGGGTACCACAGGCTGATTTCCTGCACCATGGATGTAGAGGAGGCCAGACAGTCTGCTTCTCATTCCAGCTGTGTTGCGTTTTTTTCTGCTGGTGAAGTGTATCGCCACATTGCCAAAGCCATTGGCTAAGAGAAGTCACCCTGTCTGCCCATTTTGCATAGCCTTACAGGCTGTGACACTATGTCGTTCTTCAATGGTATTGGGGAATCAGAAGGCTTGGCCCATGGGAAGTATGGCAAGCATTTGAAGACGTCACTCAAACTTTCT
This sequence comes from Littorina saxatilis, assembly GCF_037325665.1. Classification (NCBI taxonomy): domain Eukaryota; kingdom Metazoa; phylum Mollusca; class Gastropoda; order Littorinimorpha; family Littorinidae; genus Littorina; species Littorina saxatilis. The sequence goes on from NC_090248.1 coordinate 2,094,077, forward strand.
TCAGGTTGTCTGCTCCTCTTTGTAAGCTGAGTACCACTGACAGGGCAGCACAAGAGCTTTTTGGTGTACATTTGTAGGACAAAACCAGCAACGTACTGGGTGTAAACAGTGCTAGACGGTACCTCTTCAGTAAAAAGAGCTGCCAAATTGACCATAATCCCCTTACAAGTGAGGTGCTGCTGCAGGACATGAGATTGAGAAGAGCCATCTACCTATTAGACTTCCAAACTCTGTGGGCTGGCAGTTCAAGGCTGGAAAGTGGGAGTCATTCTGGACGAGCTTTCAAGAGGTATCCAGCGTGTGCCCAGAACTCATGAGGTGTGCCTGCAAGAAGAGCTGTACAACAAAACGCTGCAAATGCTGCTAAGAAGGACTGCAGAGCACAGCTCTCTGCAAATGTGCTTGCATGCCTGTGAAAACTGTCAGCATCTAAACTGTGCAAAAATATTATTGCACCCATTTTCATACCCCAACTCAAACTTTTATTCCTGTGTCATTTTATTCAAACTGTCTATGCCATTAAAGGCTCGCATCTTCGCTATCTGGCACATTTTTTTTTAACATCATCATTTACGCCGTCAAAATAAGGATACCCTTGACGTGACAAAGAGATGTGACAAAAACTTCGGGTACCTTTTAAAAAGCCGACGACAATTCCTGAGGCACAACTGGGTCACTGTTGTATACGAAGAGAAAGTCAACTTGATTATCCATCCAGAACAGGTTGTTTTATTTCGCCATCTTGCATATTTCTAGTGTTGTGCCATTGTACCTACTGATGTATGTGTCGATCTCAAGGATGAGATGTTTATGTGTCAAATTTGAGGGATACCCAAGTCAACTAAAATCCATGTATTTTAGCAATGACCAAGTGGGTTGCGTTGAAACTTTCAGGAATGTGTGTCTACGCACGAGGCGTAGTTCAACCGTTTGAGTACACTTTCAAATCTTCACGAAATAATATTTTAAAAACTGCCACAGGTTTGTTGACTTACATCCCACATATGTTTGACTTCGCATGTATATATGACAGATGGTTGTTTCAAGTACTGCCAAAGTTTCTTTTGAGTATAGACACTTGCCGGAATGTGCTAGTTGTGTAAACACATGAGAACAAACAACGTTTTCGAAATACAGCGATTATGAATTTTAGTCGACTTTTGAGTTGATACATTACATTTTTATCAGTTTTATTTTGGGGGTACCCTTATTTGGGCGGCGGTCAAATAACCCATGTAAAGGCCACCTTTTATCTTAAAAGTGTTCCAGTTAGCCAAGTTGAGTGCCCTCAATAGCATACATTGAATATAACAGCACAGGAATGAATGTTTTCGTTTTGGTATGAAAATTGGTGCAATATATTTATTTTTGCACAGTTTAGGTAATCCACAAATTCTTCAACCCTGCCACCCACACCGTCCAATCATTCTCTGCACCAACAATACATGTATTGCTTTGTTTAAAAATGTGTTTGTGTTAGTTTCTATTGCAAGAGAATGTCTTGTAGCATCAAAAATGCCTAAATACCCTTTTATTGGCGGCCATTTTGAAAATTGTAAAAAAACTACTGATTTCTTAATTTTTTCACTGTGGCTCTGTATCAGGTTTTGTTAAGCAAAAGCAAATGTACATTTACGCCAAATTTGCTGTTAATCACATGAAGTGAAATATGCCTAACATACCCAACCGTTTACACTGGCGGCCATTTTGAAAAATTGTTTAAAAACTACCCATTTTTTATTTTTCGCGATGGCTCTGTATCAGGTTTTGTTAAGCACATAAAACTCTTCATATTTGCTTAATTTGGTGTTTGTTGCATGATTTGAATGATTTTGCAACATAGGAGCCCCACTATCATGGTTAGATCACTGGTTGTTTGCTTGCTGGCTTTTTCGGTCGCTCGCTTGGTTGGTTGCATGCCAGTAAGTTTTTTTTTTGTTTTGTTTGTTTGTTTAACGCCCAGCCGACCACGAAGGGACATATCAGGGCGGTGCTGCTTTGACATATAACGTGCGCCACACACAAGACAGAAGTCGCAGCACAGGCTTCATGTCTCACCCAGTCACATTATTCTGACACCGGACCAACCAGTCCTAGCACTAACCCCATAATGCCAGACGCCAGGCGGAGCAGCCACTAGTCTGACTAGATTGCCAATTTTAAAGTCTTAGGTATGACCCGGCCGGGGTTCGAACCCACGACCTCCCGATCACGGGGCGGACGCCTTTGACCCACTAGGCCAACCGTGCCGGTTGCCAGTAAGTGCTTTAGCTAAAAAGTTCAGAACATTTTCGGTCAAGTTTTGACCAAATGGTTTAGATAGCTTGGGGGCGGGTGTGTTTGTGTGTTGACTTGTTTTGTGCGTATTTTCAGTGTTTAATGATTGGGTGTGTTTCTATTCAGAGGTGTTTTATTTTTAAAGAAGATTAATTTTACAGGCAGTTTTTAAATTGATTTTAGTTGAATATTTTGCTTTTTACTTTTCTTAATTATTAAACATGTAATCTGTTATTTCATACGCTATGCAAATCATCCTTTAACTAACTTACCCCCGTCGACAGTTTTGTCAAGCTTGCTTTGCTTTTGCTCCCAAGCTAAACCGCTCCCTGAGTCTCTGTGGCCTTTGTACCCATACAGAAAAGTTCCAATACAGCACGAGTCCAAAATAGCGCACGCGTTGCTGTCTAGCTTTCGCCCGTTTCTCTAACCAACGGCGTCTCTCGTTGCGCCGAGCGAACCAGCTCGTGAATGAATGCTTGTGTGTGGTTGGATACCATGTCATGGAACTTAGCTAAACTCGTGAATTTCGTTCACCTAGGGCCGGATTTTCCGGCATTTTAAACAGCATGCATGGCGCGTGGGAGCCAGGATATTGTGAAGATAAACTCCAAGCTCGAGAGTTTTCTCCATCGCTCTCTGACTGCCGAAACGTTCGACCGTGTGCGAGGATACGAGTCGTGCATTTGCGTGTCAGAGAAAGAAAACAAGGCGTTCAAGTATGTGATTCTGTCGGACGAATGGATCTACCTGACAGAGAACCCTCCCAAGACCATCCGTGGGGTGGTTCACCTGCGTGATGTGTTGAATGTGGAACTGGTAAGTGGATTTTTTTTTAAACATTTTGAGGGTGTGGGTAGGCAGGGTGGGGGGGGGGGGGGGGGGGGGGGGGGTGGTGCAGTTGAGAGGAGCAGTTACTATCATGGTACATGCTGCTTTGCATGTGACCAGCCCTGATTCCCCTCCACAGAGACTTGGTTTTAATATATGATAGTACCTCTAATTCTAGTCAGAAGAATCTTGTATAAACTCAACAAAACATCAAATGTTTGTTAAAAAATGTATTAAAATATTTGGTTGTACATGTAATTCTTAATTATCAATATCATTCTCTTCCATAGGCGCATAATCACAATCATATTATCACTGATATTTGATATCATATAACAAAAGATACAATTAAAGAACAATAATATTATTCATTTAGAATCTAGATTAGATTGTCAAAGATTCTGAGAAAATGTTGTTTGTTTTTAATTTTGTCAGGACTAAAAAGAAATTGATAATCACACACACACACACAACACAATACAGTACACACACACACACACTCTCACACACACACACACACACACACACACACACACATGCGCGTGCATACAGACTATGGCCATACAAATTACAACCTGAGTGACTGCAAGAAAATATGGTATGAAAAGTAAAAGCACTGCTGTCTAACGCATGTCACACATATATATATTTGTGTATACATGTATTCAGATATAGAATTGCAAGAGTTTTTGCTCTTAGTCTTGGTCTGATGTGCGACATTTCTTTCTTAGAAGCCACGCAAAGCAGCTTACAAGTTACAGTCAAAGCCCCATTTTACCACCCTCTGTTTCCAAACTTCTGTTTTCACAAGATCTTACTTTCTTAAAGACCGGCACGGTTGGCCTAGTGGTAAGGCGTCCGCCCCGTGATCGGGAGGTCGTGGGTTCGAACCCGGGCCGGGTCATACCTAAGACTTTAAAATTGGCAATCTAGTGGCTGCTCCGCCTGGCGTCTGGCATTGTGGGGTTAGTGCTAGGACTGGTTGGTCCGGTGTCAGAATAATGTGACTGGGTGAGACATGAAGCCTGTGCTGCGACTTCTGTCTTGTGTGTGGCGCACGTACTTATATATATGACAAAGCAGCACCGCCCTGATATGGCCCCTTGAAGAAAAAAAGGTCTTTGTTTTTTGGCAAAATAACTTAAAAATATGTTTTTTGGGGGACAAATATGCTTTTTTAAATCCCGACCTACCGATCCTATTTTTTTTGCCTATGTTACCGTAAGCAGACTTCTTTTTTTTTTTGCCTAACTTTTAAAATCTAAATAATAAATTGACAGCTAGTTACACAAACATTCTTAAATCATAAAAGAATTCTTTTTTCATCAAGACAAGATCAGTACAATTCAAAGTTTTGAAAGTTTGAAAAAAGAAAAGCCCGGAAGCAGGGTCACGCAAGGTAGTGGTTCTAGTAGCAGACGACGGTTTATTCCTATCGCCAGTTCCTCTGAACAGTCAAAAGCCATCGCTAGAGTTCTTGTGAACCACAGCCGTTTGTTTCGTGCATAGTCACTCAGAGGTACATTAAAAAACGTGCTATTGCAGATAAGCTCACATCGAGTCGCATTCAAATTACTAACTGACGACTACATTGTGAAAAAGGGAAACTGGATCACACGGGTTCACGATGGCTCAGGGGTAAGATAAACCACGCAAAAATAAATTCTTTGAAAATTGCTCGCTCTTTACGGAGGGCACCTAGGATGTTCTGAAGCGGTGAGTGTTTAAATGAAAGGGTGTTTGTACTGTGTGTAAAAGCCTGACAGTATCTCATATCTGTGATGGTTTACGGGAGGCTTACTGTGCCTTTAAATTAGTTAATGTAGTACACTTTCATAATGTCTGTAATGTTACTTCCCCTTTGACTCGAGACTCCTTTTGTATAAATAATAACTGAATGCCTGATTTTCTCAACAAAATTTTGAAATCCAGAATAGCGGGAAAACATTCCATTGTCACAGTAATACAGCAGACCTCAAACCATTGTCACAGTAATACAGCAGACCTCAAACCATTGTCACAGTAATACAGCAGACCTCAAACCATTGTCACAGCAATACAGCAGACCTCAAACCATTGTCACAGTAATACAGCAGACCTCAAACCATTGTCACAGTAATACAGCAGACCTCAAACCATTGTCACAGCAATACAGCAGACCTCAAACCATTGTCACAGTAATACAGCAGACCTCAAACCATTGGCACAGTAATACAGCAGACCTCAAACCATTGTCACAGTAATACAGCAGACCTCAAACCATTGGCACAGTAATACAGCAGACCTCAAACCATTGGCACAGCAATACAGCAGACCTCAAACCATTGTCACAGTAATACAGCAGACCTCAAACCATTGTCACAGCAATACAGCAGACCTCAAACCATTGTCACAGCAATACAGCAGACCTCAAACCATTGTCACAGCAATACAGCAGACCTCAAACCATTGTCACAGTAATACAGCAGACCTCAAACCATTGTCACAGCAATACAGCAGACCTCAAACCATTGTCACAGTAATACAGCAGACCTCAAACCATTGTCACAGTAATACAGCAGACCTCAAACCATTGTCACAGTAATACAGCAGACCTCAAACCATTGTCACAGCAATACAGCAGACCTCAAACCATTGTCACAGCAATACAGCAGACCTCAAACCATTGTCACAGCAATACAGCAGACCTCAAACCATTGGCACAGCAATACAGCAGACCTCAAACCATTGGCACAGCAATACAGCAGACCTCAAACCATTGGCACAGCAATACAGCAGACCTCAAACCATTGTCACAGCAATACAGCAGACCTCAAACCATTGGCACAGTAATACAGCAGACCTCAAACCATTGGCACAGCAATACAGCAGACCTCAAACCATTGTCACAGCAATACAGCAGACCTCAAACCATTGTCACAGTAATACAGCAGACCTCAAACCATTGGCACAGCAATACAGCAGACCTCAAACCATTGTCACAGCAATACAGCAGACCTCAAACCATTGTCACAGCAATACAGCAGACCTCAAACCATTGTCACAGTAATACAGCAGACCTCAAACCATTGGCACAGCAATACAGCAGACCTCAAACCATTGTCACAGCAATACAGCAGACCTCAAACCATTGTCACAGCAATACAGCAGACCTCAAACCATTGTCACAGCAATACAGCAGACCTCAAACCATTGGCACAGTAATACAGCAGACCTCAAACCATTGGCACAGCAATACAGCAGACCTCAAACCATTGTCACAGCAATACAGCAGACCTCAAACCATTGGCACAGTAATACAGCAGACCTCAAACCATTGGCACAGTAATACAGCAGACCTCAAACCATTGGCACAGTAATACAGCAGACCTCAAACCATTGTCACAGCAATACAGCAGACCTCAAACCATTGTCACAGTAATACAGCAGACCTCAAACCATTGTCACAGTAATACAGCAGACCTCAAACCATTGTCACAGCAATACAGCAGACCTCAAACCATTGTCACAGTAATACAGCAGACCTCAAACCATTGGCACAGTAATACAGCAGACCTCAAACCATTGGCACAAAAGGGTTACACTACAGTGGAACCCCTCTTTTAAGACCCCCCAATTTAAGGCTTCGTCCCTTTTAAAACCTTGCTTTTTCACATTTTCTGTTGATAACCTGTGTAAATGTACCCCCATTTTGATACCCCCTCCTTTTTAAGACCTGATTTTCTCAGATTTGTGAAGGTCTTATAAGGCCAAAAAAAAAATAGGTGTGGTTACGGTAACATAGCCCAAAAAAATAGGGTAGGTAGGTAGGCAATCACTTTTTTTGTTTTAAAACTTTTTTTTCTAATGTGTACAAATTAAACCTACTTGACAGGGAAATAAGTGTGCGACACGGGTGCTTTCGCTTTCATTGCGTTTTTTGCACTCGGTTTTTTTGTTTGTTTTGTTTTTTTGACAAATGTAATAAAAAGTTATAGGATCGGCCCCTAAAAATAGGGTAGGTCGGGTTACCGTAACCACACCTATTTTTTTTTTAGGCCTAAGGTGGGTTTCACTGTATTATGAAATCAACAGCTGAGCTGTAGGTAAGACCTAAGTCACTCATCTCCTGCTAACAGGCAGGACGCCAATAACACACTGCAACAGATTCCAGCCTGAAGAGGCAAAAAAGTCAGGCGTTGGCTTGACCGCGGTGAGTTGAGGGCTGGTGGTCAATAGGAAATAGGATTGTCTAGAGCTTCTTTGTGCGGGCAGCACTGCACTCATTAAGGCTCTTGGAAATAACTATAACCCTAATGATATAAATGAGATCGTTTTGATCAGAACATGAATGCTGGTCCTGTGATCACATGTAAGAGAGAGGGGGGGAGGGGGGGGGAGAGGGTTTATTGGTTTGATTTTTAGAGAAGCAAGTGCCATGTTTGCAACAAGGGAATTTCCTGCCTCTGCCAGGTTTGCATAAAAGGAGAGTCACTCATTGTTGCCACAAAACCATTCACACTTCAGACAATTCCATTGATTAATTGTTTTAACTTTCCAAGTTCTTTGATTTTATTTTAGATTAATTTTACAATTGGACAATACAATATTAATACATCATAATGTAGCCGCAAAAGGATTGAAACAATCGATCACCTCTCCTAAGCAGCCAACTTATTCTTTGAACCACTTGAAATGTCAAAATGGTAGTGCTCAAATGTGTGAAGAGGTAATCACTAAAAAATAAAAAAGGATTAAGCTTATGTAGGGAGCCGGAAATCTTTGTCTTCAAAAACTGTACTAGTATCTGGGTGCCTGAAATTCTTGAATGGTTGTGAAGGTGAAATGTTGTTGTCTATCCGTCTGTTAGAACAGACTATGTCAAGAGGAATGGACAATATTATTCACAGCAACACCAACTAAGATCTGTTTACAGTCAGTCTTCAAAATGTCTTGGTGGCAAATAATTATACATTATATATTATATATTTTACAACTTGTGATGTGTAGCAGTGAAGATGACTAATAGGCAGTACAGTACTAAGGCCAACAAAAAAAATAGGTCTGTTTACGGTAACCCGACCGACCCTAGTTTTTTTGCGCGACCCTAGACTTTTTTTTGGCATTTAATTTGGGGAAAAAAAAGAAAAAAAAAATGTTTTTTTGGCAAAATAACGTAAAAATATGTTTTTTTGGAAGAAAAAAAAATCCCGACCTACCGACCCTATTTTTTGGGCCTATGTTACCCTAAACAGACCTATTTTTTTTGGCCTAACTAGTAAAACCACCACCCCACACCCCACCCCCACCCTCCAACAAAAAAAAATGAAGACTTCCTCCTTTTTATTACCCTCTTTTCTCAGATGTTCTAGTGAGTCATAGCCTCTTGTACATTTACTTCCATTTGAATGCTCCCTCCCCTTTCAGGCCTGATTTTCTTAGGTGTTTGAAGGTGACGTAAAAGGTGTTTCCACTGTATGCAGTATATGGGGAAGAATTTGAAATGGTGTCGAATTCTTGTGACACAAAGGGCAAAATTACAAGTGAGCAGAAACAATTTTTATTTCCTCTATAAAGTTTATTAATCCATGCAGTATGTGTTCACATAAATGAAAAAGGAATATCGGCAAACAGTCTGAAGTGGTAGAGTGTCAAAATAAAATACAGAGCTGGTTACACATCACCGTGTCACATCACAATATCTATACTGTTGTTTTCACTTTAAGGTTTTGCAAATTTGGATTCCATGCAATTATTCTATGCACAGCCAAGTATCTTCGCACAAAATCTTGTCCAATTTGATGAAGTTTCATCAGTGTCTCATGAGTCGAATCTTGGAGTAGGTTACAGTTTCACCAAAGATGCTGCTGATACACAGTTTTTGACATTTTTTAACTGATTTCACACAGATTTGCTTTTTGCTTTTCATTATAAGTGTCTTGGGTGTCTGGAAATGTTTTTTAAGATAATATAATGTCTTTACTATGTACATAAGCAATATTTTTTTCTCAAATCTCTGAGTACCCTGTTTCTGGTTTTGCCTGTTATCAGCAATTTACTCCCTGGCACTTACTATAAAGTTTGAAAGCATAAATGTGCAAGGATTCAAGAAGTATAAACTATCAAATTATGATTTTTTCATACATATTACCTGCAGCACACAGACATATCTTTTTTTAGGCCGCTGAGTATCAAGCCCCACTGTGGTGCTGGTTACCTGTTACCAAAAACACTACTTCTCCCTGCTTTCAGGACAGAAAATGTACTGCCAGTACCCTAATTTTATGTTGAAATGTTAGGAACAAGGTTGCTTGCATAGTTCACCGCCGCATGAAGGGTTGCAGTGAGTTGTGTGAGAGAAACAGTAAGTAAAGTGTTACAGAATGCCCTGGAGTAAGTTACATATCACGAAAATTGTCCATTTTCATAAGATTAAGCAAGAAAAAGCTTTCCATCAGTCTAAATAGCTGATTAGAGTTATTGCGATTTATGGTAGCCACAAATCTTGGTGCACTTATATATATACAATGTATAGATATATATATTTGTTTGTTCATTATAACAGGGTATAGCGAACATAATACTTCATAAAGAGAAGAACGTGTCATTTCGCTGAGACAAACGGCTGACTCAGAACCAGGGTACCGTGTTAATCTGTAGGTTACAAGTTGAATGAATATAAGGGCATGAAAATATCCCCATTATTAATCCAACTGTTAACTTCATAGTAATCAAAACAGCATTTTTAGTCTTTAAGGCATATTATACATGCAACGTGTAAGGGTAATTCAGAGAAAAAGTTATGTGCGTTTTAAAACATCATTTGCAACATTCCATCTTTTATGTAAGGAAAGTATTAAGCAGATTAAGAACAAAGCATTTTGCAAGGCACAGTTATCTTACAACTTGCAGAAGAAAAAAAATCATTTTGGTCTTGTAGAAAATAAGACAGAAAACGTGTCAAACATGTACACTACAAGATTAGCAAGTATCTTCCAAGCTATTTCACAATCTACAGAGTAAAAGGGAAAAAAGGTCAGCATCAAAAGAAAGAAGAAAAAAAAACAAGCTAGACCACAATCATTTGCAAAATAAACTATCAGTTTCAGTGTCAAGAGTTGTGCTATTCAGCAACAAAAGCTCTGGCAAATGGTTGACATGTTTCTGCAGGCTTGTTCAAAAGGTATAGTAGATGTTTCGTCCGTCATCATGAAGAACAGCACTGTCCATTTTCTCCGCTATGTCCTGGAGAGGAATTTGATACTCCTCGACAAATGAGAGGGCATCACTGAATTTCCAAGCTGCTCCCCATGGTTTGAGATAGCGTCCAGAAATGACCCCTCCTTCTTTCTGTGTGACCTGTGTAAATGAGAAGTGAGAATAGCCAAGTGTTACTACAGTGGTGAGGCTCTACATAGGATGCACAAATACTCTGTAGGCGGAGAAGCAAAACTGGCATAGCAGAAATACTTGAAATTAAAATTTGCATTTGTAATAAATGGTCTTCACTTATTCCGTCGCCGAAGTTAATGAGTCTTACACATATTTTTCTTCATCCTCACCTGTGCCATGTAAATGACAGCTGATCCATTCTTCTTTGGCACCTTCACCTTAATGAAATCCCCTGGCTTGAGTTGAGCTTGTCCTTGGTTAAGGTAAACTGAGTTCAGTACTGAATCATGTGCCTATGGTTGTTTGGCAAGTAACTTCACTGGTTACAAATTAAAAATGCACAGAACAATCACTAGCTATAGGTTCATGAAATACATACAACAAATGTATTGCATTCTACTTTCCAACTAAAATCTCTGTAACATTTTGTAACTGGATAAAAGGGTATTGTTTATAGTTGGGGAAGTTGTAACTGAAGCATACCAGTAAATTACGTAGTCATATTAATAATAAGTCAAAAGGATACGAAGGAAACGTAACAGTTGGAGATGTGATTGGGGAGGTAACACCAATGAAGTGACTGACTTTCATTCACTGACTGCTGCAAAGAAACCCATCTTTAAAATTTTAATTATATGCACGGTCAAAGACCACAAAATGGCATACCTTTTGTTTATGGCTTTCCGTTCTTCCTCTGTCAGTGCAGCACGACGTCTTCGCTGATATTCACCATCTTTTGTCTGCTTCTCTTTTAGCTTCACCTTCCATGAAGCAACCGTAGCACGTGTGCCACTTTGTCCCTCTTCTCGATGTTTCGCGCGATGTCTTGCAACTCGGCATCGTACCTGTTCACGAATGATAGCCCTCTTTTCAGAAGTGGTGGACTGCTGGTAAAGTTGATGCCTTTCCTTCTCTTTCTTCCGGAATGCTTCCATGGTTCCATGTTCTTCATGCTTCCGGAGTTTCTTCTGCTATTCTGTGAGGTTTTCGCCTGCTGAAATCTCCCCATCCCCCTCATCTTCCTCATCTTCTTCATAACTGCAGTTGACGGGTCTTTTCAGTTTAATCCGCAAGTTGTACTTAGCACTTGAAGACGGCTCTGCTGTGTTTTCTGAAAGAGTGTAATGAGCTCATATCAGTTTCACGGTAAAAAATATAAATAAAACAAAATCAACAACACAAAATATACATACCCTTCTCCCCTCCCCAGCGGGAAAAAAACACACACCAAATCATTGTCCAGTAGAATAAGGTAATTGGTTTCTTTCTCTTTTCTTTCTGGTCATTGTACATGTTCCCATAGCTGAAAACTCCAGTACTACAGCCTTGTGTATTCCAGATTTAAAATTGTTCGATTTTAGTCTTAGACGTTTCAACAAGCAGATTTTACCAAATCTATATTAAAAATGGGGGCAGCCTGGGTACTGTAACATACTGAGTGTGTGTGTGTGTGTGTGTGTGTGTGTGTGTGTGTGTGTGTAATAATTTTCTTTTATTACAAAGAACAATCACAAAAGGAACGCCTAGCAATTAAACTCTTCTCTATCTCCCCTTCCTCTACCCCTCGACCCCACCCCCAACACACACACACACACACACTCTTACACAGACACACACACACACAGACACACACACACATGCCGCGTACATGACACTGAGCATCAGATTGTGGTCACAACAGCGAACAGTGCACTGTGTTTTTCTGGCTCTGTACCACGCTCGCCTTTCACGCAGTACCACCTCTCTCACCACTCCCACCACCACCACCCTGCGCCACCCCCTTCCCTCCTCCTTGGAACTGCGGCAGGCTCCCGTCCGTGGAGGCAAGGAAGATAGAGAGTGAAGTGGTACTGACAGTGTGCACACCGCGAAAAAAAAAAATCGACACTGGACAGTACTGTCGCCAGCAGCGTTGGTTACCTGCAGCCGTTGTGTCGTGTAGTGTAACGCGCTCCGTGTCAGTCAGCAGATACATAACTTTAACATCTTAAATGGGTAAATCTGTCAGCTACACGAAATACTTTGAGTTTTCTGTTTAATCCTTCTATTAACTTTGCTCTCCATTCGAATCGCTCGATAGCAGGCATCTTTGCAAGCCGGAGCGCGTTACTGACACCAACTTTGGTGTTGGGTAACCCATTCGTAGGAAATGATGGTCGAGATGAATTAAATCACGGAGAATACTCAAAATTCTGGGCATTTTCAACTGAATCCATTTCACTATAGGCCTACCATCACGCTACCCAAAGGTTAATAGAGTGGAAAACTACTCTGAGCGTGGGAGTTACCGACACGTCTGATCTACGTTACACCAGTGAAATGTAACTAACTCTAATAGACCACATATTGAATAAGTATTTACAGTTCCCTGAAATACATGTGACTTCGAAGACATTATATCGCTCATTACAGTGCCTTCGCGCAAATGTAAAACTTGAAAGCGAGTGATAATCCACGACAGCAAGGTCTCGTTCCGGAGTGCGTTACAGTTCACCGCATGCTTCAATCAAACATCCGTGGTATGGTGTATGTAACCAACTTCATTATGCATAATAAAACACATTTAATGCAACCTTCATCCAAATACTGGCACAAGGGAAAGCAGGAGAAATAAACAACAACAGGAAAACCTGTGAGCAGAGGTTCTATAAATTCGTCATTATTCTTGGTCGAGCGAGTTAGCCTACACGAAGAACGTAATTTCGAAATCGCGTTGGAAACCAACTCCGTCGATTAAGGAATTTTTACCATTAAAAGAGTGAACGGAAAGAAAGATGTGGTGTTACTGATTTTGTTTATCGTCAGGAAAAGCGAGGGAACGGGGGGAGGGGGGGGGGGGTGTTTTTTTCAACTGCTTCGAGATGTAAGTTACTTACACCAAAATATTGACACACCTTCGTCTTTGAAACCAACGCCTTGCAAAACCATTTTCGTGGTTTGAACTTAAAGGCACAGTAAGCCTCCCGTAAACCATCACAGAGCTCCCCGAGCGTCTAAATACAGTACAAGCATACTTCCATTTGAACGCTCACCGAACGGGAACATCCTGGCTGCTTTCTGTCGAGCGTGAGACATTTTCAAAGAATTTATTTTCGTAGACTTGTTCCGTTAACAACAACGGCGCCTCGTTTTTGCGCTAGACCTAACTTTTAAAATCTAAATAATAAATTGACAGCTTGTTACACAAACATTCTTTAATCATAAAAGAATTCGTTTTTCATCAAGACAAGATCAGAACAATTCGAAGTTGTGAAAGTTTAAAAAAAGAAAAGCCCGGAAGCAGGGTCACGCAAGGGTCGTAGCAGACGACGGCCGGTTTATCAGTGCAAATCGCCGTTCCTCTCAACAGTCAAAAGCCATCGCTAGAGTTCTTGTGAACCACAGCCGTTGTTTCGTGCATAAAAAAAACGTGCTATTGTAGATAAGCTCACGTCGAGTCGCATTCAAATGACTAACTATGACGACTGCATTGTGAAAAGGGAAAACTGGATCACACGGGTTCACGATGGCTCAGGGGTAAGATAAACCACGCAAAAATAAATTCTTTGAAAATTGTTCGCTCTTTACGGAGGGCACCTAGGATGTTCTCAATTGGTGAGTGTTTAAATGAAATGGTGTTTGTACTGTGTGTAAAAGCCTGACCGTATCTGTGATGGTTTACGGGAGGCTTACTCTGCCTTTAACGAAACAAAGAATAATAACCAATACCGATTTCCTGTTTTTTACAGACTAAAAAAATGAAAGAGACAGAAATCATGTATTAATACCTCTTAGTTTGTACTCCTCAGTAAGTTACATACACGACGAAAACAACCACCGTTGTGTTCCGTAACTACCGCTGTCTGCCACAGTGTTTTTTCGTGTAAGGTCAAGATAAAGGCGAGTGCGTTTAATACTATTGAATAACGAAGAAAAATAAGACAATTACTTTAACATAGCGACAATCGAGCGAAAAGTTTTCTGACGACAGTAAGAGCGCGTTTCCCTACACTGAGACGACTGTACTGGATGTGGTGTTGGTAACTCACGCCTACAAGTTCAGCACGTTCATGTGTAAAAAGAACAAAATGCGTGTCTAACGTTTCAGTTTGCATTCTGTCTTTCCAAACTGTAAGCTAAATTAAATAAGTGAAAGAAACAAATACAATCACATCAAGTGCAGGTGGGCGTTACGCTACACGGTATTCGTTTGGTGTTTGTAACGAGCTCCGGGTTCGGAAATACACTTCTTCCGTTATTATTTATTTTTCATAACTAAACTCGTGTTTTCCGAGTTTGAATCACTTTCTGGATTAAACAAAATTAAAATCATTATTATTCGTACAGGTAACAAAGAAAACGACAAAAACCCCTTGAAATGAACATCGGCAAATTTTGCCGGACTTCAGAACACGAACCAGTCATCAAATTGTGAAAACAAATCACCGACATCAACCCATAATGTTTTTAGAACAATAATATTATATTTTAATACAAGAATAACCACACAAAAAGTGAAAGAAAGCAAAAAAACAGTGATTTTTTAGTAACTGGAGGGCGTTACATGATGCCCAAAATGGTATCAACTTACCTTCCGCATTTTCGGCGCTGGGTGCCGGGTCACACATCGTGGACAGCAAATGAACCAGAAGATAAGTGGATATTAACATGTTCCAAACTTTTCGCGGGAAAAAAATAGGCAAAACAAAGCGATGAAGTATAACCGAAGTACGAAGTCTCGAAAATCGACGACACGAAAAAATAAAATAAGACCGAGGAGAACACATCTTCATAGTAATTTCCGTACGATATCATCATGAATGTCTCTTTTTTATTTGTTTGTGTTGTCCCTTAAATTTATCGTATAGTTTTCTTTCTGCCATCGTACATCAACGCCAGACAATGCCGGGAAAGTGCCTACGTGATTTCTGACACGAAAATCTAACGCCCGCCGTGACCCGAGAATATGTTGCAAAAAATAATACTACAGGCTACAGATGTGGTTTCAAGTGCTTGTACTGTGAGCTGAATCTTTTGTGCGCGTGTTTCAGTTTCATCTACTTGATTTTGTCTGTTAGTGTGCCACCTAGTTTCTTCGAAGTATACCTACCCAAGTAAGTGTCACAAAATGGCGGGCAAAATACTCGTGATTTTTGGGCAAATTCTGCTTCTCATAGCTACATTCTTCCCACCAAACCATTTTAAATACCATCAGCTCTTTCTTTATTCATTACTGTACACGTTCCATGCACACAACAAGGAAAACAACCTCACAGTCAGACAGAAAATACGTTTGAAGTGGCTGACTAGGCATTCGACGCCATTTCAGATTCTCCCCCATATATATATAATGCCCTGCTCATTGGAAACTGCAGGAATTTGTGCTGGTTGAAGGGATATATATAAATATTTTGCACCATGAAAATGGCATCCATGGTTTATTATGATTATGACAGCGGCAAAAGCCTCCCTCGACCATCAGTGAGAGTAGACAGAGACAGAGCTTGGTTCATTCCAACTAAGGTGTGAATCTAAACAAATCGATACGGATGCACGCACGTGTCTTATGACGTCACACAAAGACAGATGGTCAGGAGGCGTCCACTGCCTAGAAAAGGGTGATTATACTGATAGCTTCACTCATTCTTGGACACTGGTCGGTATTTTGTCAGCATTATGTTTTCAGAGTGGTATGGTCTTGGGGGCGGGAAGGGGGGAGGGGGTATTGTACAGGTCTGTCAAACTTGAAGAACATTACCGATGCTGATGTGCAAGGGGATTATGCTTGCAAAATTAAATTGAATAGCAAGTTTAAAACATCAATTTAGGCAAGGATGTACTGTAAATCGTTTCACTAGCACTGCCTGCTTTAATTGCTTTTTGCAAGCCTGGATCGTTGCTACGGACATTCAGCAAAGCTTGGGTCATCTCGAACCGACGCGTCGTCAATGACCGAAGACCGAGGCCTGGGAAAAACACTGCCACACTTAGACAGATTGTCAATTATTTAGATTGTAAATTTTCAGATTGTCAATTTTTGCTGCGTATCACTTGATATGCTGCTGGCTGCTTTACTGCTTCTTTAGTATGAGTCGGTTCATGCACAAGATTGAAGTACAGCGTTATGTATTATATTTAGTGGTGCCAGATCGCGTGCTGAAAAATCAGTATAGGCCAAACTTCTGTTGAAAGAGAACTTCAAGACTCGTGAAATGTGATGGTGGCATCAGTCATCGCTTGTTGCAGCTCAGCAAAAGCCTTGGTCGATAGTCCGTGAGATAAAAGGGAGCTTAGGTGACCCAATCCATATGCCTGGTGCGCCTTTCAATAATAAATGAGCACGTGTCTGGCGATGTCACACCAAGACAGATGGTCGGGCGTCTTACCGCCTGTCAAATGTCAATAGCTGCTTCAAGGCACGTGCGAAGAGTTCCGCTTACCATCTGATGATCTCACAGCTGTCCGCTTTTTGCACAGGATGAGATCATCCCTGCAGTTGAAGAAGGGTGTAACAATCTCATGTTACTACTTTAACCAGTTTTCTCTGTTGATCTCGCATAAACTTCACACTGACTATCCTGCCAAAGCAGTACACTTATTTGAGAGAGAGAAAAGCATGTCAATTTCTTGCAAGTGACGGAAATTCGTGGTGAAATTCGATATAGCTTTTACCCCAAAGGTACGATTACTTTGTACACGTGCCCCGAGTGGTTACGTCTCTTGAATGACGGAAGGGAATGATTTCGTTTTCTGAGATGGTTACAACGGCATACCTAAATCATAAACTGAGCTGCTTTCTCAGTGTGCAAAGCTGGATATTTTTATACAGTCATTTTTTCTTTTTTCAAACTCTTGTTGACAAGGCTCTGGAATCAAGTCTGGTACCTATGAGAAGAACTTTGCCTCGACAAGAACGCAAACACTCATGCACCGCGTACCAGTAAATAAGTAAAATCCGCTAGATGTGTGGCTGAGGCTTGCAACATGCTCGGTAATCCGATTACCTCCTCTTTGCTCGTATGATCACTTCCTTTGCACGCTATTTTTAACCTTCAGGATTATAGACAGAAAATACATTTACCACGTGTATTTACAAGCCCTTTCCTGTGTTTGGTCTTTCACCCTAGAAACAAATGAAATTCAATGACTTTTTTGTCGATTGGATGGCTCTTTCAGGTGGGCTAATTTTTCTCAGGACGATTTCGAAATTACCGTGGGCGTTGTCGCGGTTTGTGCATTATGCATAGATTTCGCCCATGACAGGCAACAGGAGAGGGCGCTTTACATGCACCTTCCTCGTGTGATTGTAAACCATGGTGTAAACACCACAGATCTGTCCAGGACTTTACATGGAACGATCTTTCCACTTGGACACCTACCGACGATCAACAGCTTGGCGGCTGCTTTGCAGCGTGAACCATGACTGCCTAATGCCTGTAATGGGCGGTTCTGGTCAGGTTATGCCCCTTCTTTCTTTCGGCTGGTAACTGGCGGAACCTCGCGGCAAGATCACACGAGAAAGGAAAACAACGTGCATTGGTCCCAAATATGTAGCATGTCGTTTTGGTAACAGTTTGTGTGTAAGTCGTGCATTGTATACGGTAAAAAGACAATGGTAACAGGCGGAACCTCGCGGCAAGATGACAGGAGTTGTCTCGCGTTATCATCCCAGCGCTCATTGACGTTGCACTAGGCCAGATTGTAGTTTTGGTATGTGTCCAAGTAGAAGCACACTCCAGTAAAAGTCTGTACAGATCTGTGTTAGTTGCCAAGATGATTCATTTCACTCAATAAACAAGTTCTACATGTCTTAGAAGAAGACGGTTAACACGCACAAAGAATATATTATGAAGCTTATGCTTTTAGGTGGACGCAGATAGACAAGTCAGGGTCGCTTGCAAAAAAGAGAAATAGGCGAATTGAAAAACTCGGGACATGTTAGCATGAAAAGAGCGTCACGAAAAACGGTGTCAGTGTGTCAATGGAACATTGATTTGGCTCGCGGACCATATTACAGTTTTACACTCATTGTTCGATCCCCTACCAAATATCGATCAAATTGTATGTAAGCGACGGACTCAATGTTAAAAGAGTGTGTAATATGTGTAAAAACTTTATTGACCTGCTAGACTGTGTTACCTTTGTGATTCAGTGCACGGATTTGTGATTGGAAAATAATGTTGTTTGCATTTTAAAAGGACGAAAGGAAAACTTGCACTTACGTTAAGCACACTCATGTACCGCATCACATTCGCCAAGGTCACACATGCGCGCACACACACATACACACACTCACACACACACACACACACACACACACACACACACACACACACACACACACACACACACATATTCATAGAACTGAATAAAACACTTGTTGACCTTAGGCTTATCACACAAACACGCAAACAACGTCAAATGGTCTC
>NC_090248.1:2120463-2142963 GCF_037325665.1 Littorina saxatilis
TTAAAAATTATGTGGGGCACATGTTATGCTTTCATCATGAGACACATTTGGTCACATATGATCAAGGTCAAGGTCACTTTGACCCTTATGAAATGTGACCAAAATAAGGTAGTGAACCACTAAAAGTGACCATATCTCATGGTAGAAAGAGCCAATAAGCATCATTGTACTTCCTATGTCTTGAATTAACAGCTTTGTGTTGCATGACCTTGACCTTGGGTCAAGGTCACATGTATTTTGGTAGGAAAAATGTGTAAAGCAGTTCTTAGTGTATGATGTCATTGCTAGGTTTAGTTATTTGACCCTGACCCTGAAGGTCAAGGTCATGTAAAGGTCAAGGTCAAGCATGTGAGTCGTATGGGCTTTGCCCTTCTTGTTGATTCTGTGTGTTAATGAAGATAATGTACACTAAATAAATATGAAGTAATTCGGTCAAGAGATGTAGATGTTATCCAAGCGGAGCGCGGGCGGAGCCCGCGCGTAGCGAAGTAGTTTTTTTTTTCATCTCCCAGCACTGAAATTTTTTTGGCCAAGTGGTGTCTGTCTGTGAACATTGTTCTAGAATTCATCTTTTAGCACAATATTAGCGACACTGTTTGGACAATTCTATTAAAATTAGGCGTACAAACTGATTTTGTTTCGGGGAATCCTCTCAGAGGATCAGAATTTTCATATAATATCATCGGAAGCTGTTACAACGGGAAAATGTGAAACTTTTGTCACTTTTTAACATGGAATTTCATCTTTGAGCGTTTCAAGCGGACTTTAATAAAATAGTTATTTGCGAATTAAGCAGCGGAAGACACTCACCGGTTCAACATGTGTATGGTCATTAAACCTCAAAACATTTCAGTAAGTGGTTTAGACAAACACCTCCGACATGTGAGGGTGACTGGTTTGTAGCTGAAGAGTTTTTTTCTAAAGTGTGTTCTAAATACAAATGACGTACTGGTAATGATGTAATGAGTTGTTCTAATCTTGTTCTTGGAACTCTTGCTGTTCCAAGCTTGTTCTTAGCAAGTCTTGGTGACGAGAACAAAGACTATCAATGAAATCTTTAGAAATAACCTCTGACAACGACGACGATGACGACGACGACGACGATAACAACAACAACAACAAATGACATCGACGACGACGACAACAACAACAACAACAACAACAACAACAACAACAAAAACAACAACACGAGAACAACAACAATCACAACAACGAACATGACAACAACAACACCAACAACTACGACGACAACTACAACGACTGGGTTATGATGACATCACCAATGATTTATCAAATGTTCAGTGTCAAGGCTGTTAAAAAATCGTTAAATCCTATTTCTTCACTGATTCTTATGAAATTTTAAAGGTAGGTTTGTTGTCCCCAACTTATTTTCACTCCATACTTTTCCAGAAGAAAAACATAATTTTGGCAGTTAAAAACCGTTAAATTTCAATTCTTCACCGATATTTATGAAATTTTGTGGGTAGGTTCGTTGTCCCCAACTGATTTTCACTCTATACTTTTCCAGAAGAAAGACATAATTTTGGCAGTTAAAAAACGTTAAATTTCAATTCTTCACCTATCTTTATGAAATTTAGTGGGTGGGTCCGTTGTCCCAAACTGAATTTTAAGACATACTTTTCCAGACAAAAAACCTTATTTTTGGCAGTTAAAAACCGTTAAATCTCAATTCTTCATCGATATTTATGAAATTTTGTGGGTAGGTTCGTTGTCCCCAACTGATTTTCACTCCATACTTTTCCAGAAGAAAAACATAATTTTGGCAGTTGAAAACCGTTACATTTAAATTTTCACCTATCTTTATGAAATTTAGTGGGTGGGTCCGTTGTCCCAAACTGAATTTCAAGACAAACTATTCCAGTCAAAAAAACTTATTTTTGGCAGTTAAAAACCGTTAAGTCTCAATTCTACACCGATATTTATGACATTTTGTGGGTAGGTTTGTTGTCAGATTTGACATGATGGCAGAATTGAAAGTGTGAGATATCCTGATGTTTCACAATTTATGCTGCATAATTCAGCCCCATAGGCGCTTGAATTTTAGGTGGAGTTGGGTTTTTTTTCAGCCCAAACCAGTAACCCCCACATGGTTTTCATGTCCCTTTCTGAGAGACTTCAAGAAGTTTCAATTTGACGTCATGATTCGCCTGCCGCATTAGCAAGTATGAAAACACGTCATCGATGACACATTTTAAGACAGAGAGAGAGAGAGAGAGAGAGAGAGAGAGAGAGAGAGAGAGAGAGAGAGAGAGAGAGAGAGAGAGAGAGAGAGAGAGAGAGAGAGAATCATGTACACACAGATGGACGACTTCGCTTGGGGTATGTACTGCCCGGCAGTACACATCTACTTTATCCAAGCGGAGCGCGGGCGAAGCCCGCGCGTAGCGAGGTAGTTTTTTTTTTCATCTCCCAGCACTGAAAATTTTTTTGCCAAGTGGTGTCTGTCTGTGAACATTGTTCTAGAATTCATCTTTTAGCACAATATTAGCGACACTGTTTGGACAATTCTATTAAAATTAGGCGTACAAACTGATTTTGTTTCGGGGAATCCTCTCAGAGGATCAGAATTTTCATATAATATCATCGGAAGCTGTTACAACGGGAAAATGTGAAACTTTTGTCACTTTTTAACATGGAATTTCATCTTTGAGCGTTTCAAGCGGACTTTAATAAAATAGTTATTTGCGAATTAAGCAGCGGAAGACACTCACCGGTTCAACATGTGTATGGTCATTAAACCTCAAAACATTTCAGTAAGTGGTTTAGACAAACACCTCCGACATGTGAGGGTGACTGGTTTGTAGCTGAAGAGTTTTTTTCTAAAGTGTGTTCTAAATACAAATGACGTACTGGTAATGATGTAATGAGTTGTTCTAATCTTGTTCTTGGAACTCTTGCTGTTCCAAGCTTGTTCTTAGCAAGTCTTGGTGACGAGAACAAAGACTATCAATGAAATCTTTAGAAATAACCTCTGACAACGACGACGATGACGACGACGACGACGATAACAACAACAACAAATGACATCGACGACGACGACGACGACAACAACAACAACAACAACAACAACAACAACAACAACAACAACACGAGAACAACAACAATCACGACAACGAACATGACAACAACAACACCAACAACTACGACGACAACTACAACGACTGGGTTATGATGACATCACCAATGATTTATCAAATGTTCAGTGTCAAGGCTGTTAAAAAATCGTTAAATCCTATTTCTTCACTGATTCTTATGAAATTTTAAAGGTAGGTTTGTTGTCCCCAACTTATTTTCACTCCATACTTTTCCAGAAGAAAAACATAATTTTGGCAGTTAAAAACCGTTAAATTTCAATTCTTCACCGATATTTATGAAATTTTGTGGGTAGGTTCGTTGTCCCCAACTGATTTTCACTCTATACTTTTCCAGAAGAAAGACATAATTTTGGCAGTTAAAAAACGTTAAATTTCAATTCTTCACCTATCTTTATGAAATTTAGTGGGTGGGTCCGTTGTCCCAAACTGAATTTTAAGACATACTTTTCCATTCAAAAAACCTTATTTTTGGCAGTTAAAAACCGTTAAATCTCAATTCTTCATCGATATTTATGAAATTTTGTGGGTAGGTTCGTTGTCCCCAACTGATTTTCACTCCATACTTTTCCATAAGAAAAACATTATTTTGGCAGTTAAAAACCGTTACATTTAAATTTTCACCTATCTTTATGAAATTTAGTGGGTGGGTCCGTTGTCCCAAACTGAATTTCAAGACAAACTATTCCAGTCAAAAAAACTTATTTTTGGCAGTTAAAAACCGTTAAGTCTCAATTCTACACCGATATTTATGACATTTTGTGGGTAGGTTTGTTGTCAGATTTGACATGATGGCAGAATTGAAAGTGTGAGATATCCTGATGTTTCACAATTTATGCTGCATAATTCAGCCCCATAGGCGCTTGAATTTTAGGTGGAGTTGGGTTTTTTTTCAGCCCAAACCAGTAACCCCCACATGGTTTTCATGTCCCTTTCTGAGAGACTTCAAGAAGTTTCAATTTGACGTCATGATTAGCCTGCCGCATTAGCAAGTATGAAAACACGTCATCGATGACACATTTTAAGACAGAGAGAGAGAGAGAGAGAGAGAGAGAGAGAGAGAGAGAGAGAGAGAGAGAGAGAGAGAGAGAGAGAGAGAGAGAGAGAGAGAGAGAGAGAGAGAGAGAGAGAGAGAGAGAGAGAGAGAGAGAGAGAGAGAGAGAGAGAGAATCATGTACACACAGATGGACGACTTCGCTTGGGGTATGTACTGCCCGGCAGTACACATCTACTTTATTACTAGTAAGCATTGCTGTGGGTTGCATTGTTTTGGGGCCTCCACACACACACACACACACACACACACACACACACACACACACACACACACACACACACTGAGGACAAAGCATAATGTGATGAACAATAATCTAATTATTGTGTGTCCAAATCAAAAGTAAGTGAGAGTTGTGCAGAACCACAATGTGGACACGGAACAAACCACGACAACAGTCAACTTTTTGTCTATCATTTCTCTTACCAACTCTTCCTCATACATTCCAGATCAATGATTACCCAGAGTTCCTGAGCGGGGAGGAGCAGCGCAACACGCAACACATTGCCATCACCCATGTCACTGGCGAGCCGGCGAGAAAACGATCCCTGCGACGCTCCAGACACCGCTCCCCTCGAGGCTCCATCACCGACCTCAATGACCGGTCAAACAACTCCACCCCCCTGGGCTACGCCTCCTCACTGGACGGGTCGGAGGATGTAGGCTACTTCACGCAGAGCACGGCTAGCCTCCCACGCAGCCGACCCACCAGTCGGGGGTCCATCGGGTCGCAGCGGGAAGGCATGCGACCCAACATCAACAAGAAGAAGAAGAAGCCGCTGCCGATGAACGAGAGCTGGGACCAGGACAGCATTCTTCGCTCGCTGAAGGAGGAGATCGAGGAGGACATGCTGGAGGACATTGAAGAGGACAGTATGTCCGTCATGGGCGCCAACCACGCCTTGAAGACGCCCACTCAGGAACGCCGCAGCGTGCGAAGCTTGCCTCGCTCGGGGAACGACAGTCTCAACGCCTCGCAGACCTCCGTACGACCTTTGCCCCCTCACCCCAAAACCGGTGCCTTCGAGACCATCGTCTCACCGAAGGAAGCTCAGTCGGACAAAGCCGGTGTGGTGTTGAGCCCGGTGCAAGTGACGTCGGAATCGGGGTGTTCCTGCTCGCCTTTTTCCTTCCGTAGCCGGAAGAGCACGGTTGCGCCAATGTGTCGGGATACTACCACTGATTTCTCCAGCAAGGTGAGGAAACGTTGCTCAATGTTTTCATTTCCAGAGCAAGGTGAGGAAACGTTGCTCAATGTTTTCATTTCCAGAGCTAAACTATAGACGAATTCTAAAAATAACTCTGTCAGGTTTGTTTGGGTTGTGAAAGAGTGAATACCCTTGATTATTACTTGGACAAACATTTTTGGGGCCAATCACTAGCGAGGTGTGTCAGAATATGTGGACAGGAGTACATGTGACATGATTTGTCAGAGGAAAGCAAGGGTATTCACTTTTTCACAACCCATAAAATCCCGACGGAGCAAATATCCGAAAATTGTCCATTGAGATAACTTTGAGGAATTTTAAGGGGGGAAGGGGTGTGTGTTTTTTTATGTCTAGGAGTCGCACTCAAGGTTAGGAAAAACAAACTCAAAGGGTCTTTCAGAATTGAAAGACACACTTTTGTCAGTTTAAATAACTGAGCTCCAACTAATAGAAATTTGTTTTGCAGCCAGGTGGATAAATATTCAAATAACTTATACATGTAATGCGGTTGGTAGAAGCGGAAGTAGCTAGGGTGGTGGGATTTTCATGGGTGTAAATTAAGTTTAATCCTATATAATCATTCTTGGTGCTTTTTCCCCAGACCCGGCTGATAGTAGATCCCAAGAACGGCATTCCGAGCGTTGCGATCAGCACGATGAGCGACGACGGCAGAGAGTCGCGCACCAGCCGTCAGTCCTCCATGATGGGGGGCGGCCCGCCCGGAATGGGGTCAAGGTCAGGGACGCCCTCTTTTGAAGCGGAGAGACTCAGCAGGTAGTGTGGACTTATACAGTAAAGGTGTAATGATCATTAATGAAACTTCAGGCTTTTTTGACTCACATGCGAAGCAAAAGTGAGTCTATGTACTCACCCGAGTCGTCCGTCCATCCGGAAAACTTTAACGTTGGATATTTCTTGGACACTATTCAGTCTATCAGTACCAAATTTGGCAAGATGGTGTATGATGACAAGGCCCCAAAAAACATACATAGCATCTTGACCTTGCTTCAAGGTCAAGGTCGCAGGGGCCATAAATGTTGCCTAAAAAACAGCTATTTTTCACATTTTTCCCATTTTCTCTGAAGTTTTTGAGATTCAATACCTCACCTATATATGATATATAGGGCAAAGTAAGCCCCATCTTTTGATACCAGTTTGGTTTACCTTGCTTCAAGGTCAAGGTCACAGGAGCTCTTCAAAGTTGGATTGTATACATATTTTGAAGTGACCTTGACCCTGAACTATGGAAGATAACTGTTTCAAATTTAAAAATTATGTGGGGCACATGTTATGCTTTCATCATGAGACACATTTGGTCACATATGATCAAGGTCAAGGTCACTTTGACCCTTATGAAATGTGACCAAAATAAGGTAGTGAACCACTAAAAGTGACCATATCTCATGGTAGAAAGAGCCAATAAGCACCATTGTACTTCCTATGTCTTGAATTAACAGCTTTGTGTTGCATGACCTTGGATGACCTTGACCTTGGGTCAAGGTCACATGTATTTTGGTAGGAAAAATGTGTAAAGCATGTGAGTCGTATGGGCTTTGCCCTTCTTGTTCTTTTTTTTTTCTCATAACAATTCATGCAAGGAAGGATGCTGTCAAGATCAGTTTAACACTTTCTACCCCACCTATGTGGCATGGACCAAGTTTTTTTTTTACCCGAGACCAGCTGTGCTGCAGCAGGTCACTCAGGTAACTGTGTAGAAACTGTGTATCAACACGCTGGAATGCAGGCGTTAGATGGACGTTACAGGAAACGACTGAAGTGACTGGGTAGGGATATCCGTACCAGGTCAGATAGAGCCATATAATTTTTTTTTTTTTTTTTTTTTTTTTTTTTTCCCTTACACCTGTTCCTTGTCCCGGTGTGCTCTCACGCCGCCCGGTTCCTGCACTCGCTGCTCCATCCACATCTGAATTTCGTTCCGCTGCCAGACTTGTCGATTTTACAGACGCTCCAGGGAGGGATGTCGGGTCGCTGCGGTAGGCTACCCTCGGAAGATGACACTGCACTTCTGCTGAATCACTTCGACGGTGTTCAGTAGTGGGTCTGTCCCGAGCTAACGGGCGCAGCCCACTACCTACTATGCCCCCTACTAACGACATTGACTGCTAAGTCGCGGAGCCAGACTGAGTGAGGGTCCCCTCCAGAGAGCAGACCGCCACCACGTCCCTCCGTCGACCCCCCAGAACGTCACACGTTGAAGACTGACAGCAGAACTACTATTCAGGGAAGGATGGAACAGGAACACTGAGACCAAGGTCACCATGAGAGCTCCGGGCATGAAGGGCCACAAGAGCAAGGACAATTTATAATTTTGGATGATTAATGAGATGAGGATGATTATAATGATGATGCTATGGATTTCCAATTTGGTTTGAGACTACGTGACAGGGCAGCACTCTACGCTTACTGTCATAATATATCCTGGTGTCAACCAGGCCCGAGAACTGCCGCACCTGCGGTGTTGGTCAGGTATACAGAACCTGAGCACCCTCAAATTCGCATTCGTTAAGTGAATGACACTCGGCTGTGTGATTCCAGCCTTCCCATAGGAACCATAGCACTTCCACTCTGGGTAGGAGCCGACCGTAGCCCGAAAAACCCACATGACCCTGATGGGATTCGAACCCACGACCTCCCGGCCCACAGCCCGATGCGCTAACCACTGCGCTACAGGGGCCGGTAGATAGAGCCATATAATTAATATGAGTGGGAGACAATGAGTTCATTCGTCTGTCGGGCACACAAAAGTTCTTGCATTAAATAAGAAGCTTACATGTAGTCCTGTTGCTTTAATGTTGTGAAATGCACCACATGTCAGCTTGTCCTTTCAGATACATTGTAATAACATTTCCTATTTCTTTCTTAATATTTGTGTAATTTCATACCCACCATTTTAATGTCATTATCTCTGAAGTGGATAGACCTCTCAAAATTGTCTGCACATTTTACACAGCTGTGGGTAAAGATCACCATAACAGTTGGTACAGTTGTAGATTGCTGCAAACTGTTAGCTGTGTATGGGATGCAACAACGGCTGATAGTTGAACATGTGCTGTGTCCAGTTTCCTGCCCTCGGAGCTCAGCGGTTCAGTCAACGGTCTCAACATGCTGGCGGTGGATTCGAACTCAGACCAGCGGCAGACCATTCTTCACATCTACCTCCTCAACTCCTCCTCCCCCATGATCATGCTGATGCGTGGCGCCTGGAACAACTATCTGATTGTGAGTCTGTCCTACTGTGTGCTTGCATGACTGTCTGTCTGTCTTGACTATCTGTCAGTTTCTCTCTGTCTTTGTCTCTGTCTTTGTCTCTGTCTTTGTCTCTGTCTGTCTGTCTGTCTGTCTGTCTCTCTCTCCCTCTCTCTCTCCCTCCCTCCCTCCCTCCCTCTCTCTCTCTCCCTCCCTCCCTCCCTCCCTCTCCCTCCCTCCCTCCCTCTCTCTCTATCTCTTCCTCCCTCTCTCTCTCTCCCTCTCTCCCTCCCTCTCTCTCTCTCTCTCTCTCTCCCTCTCTCCCTCCCTCTCCCTCTCTCCTCTCTCTCTCTCTCTTCACATGTCTGCATTACACACATACAAAAAATGTGTCTGCAATTGCACTGGCACATATGAGTGTTTGTCTGTCTGTGTGTCTTTTGTTTTATATGTGTTTGTGTGTGTGAGTGTGAACATTATATGATTTTCTAACTAACTTTGTCTTTCAGAGGGCAACATTGTCTTTGGACCCAGGGGAGGGGGTGTTGGAAACCAGCAGTGTCTTGCCACCAAGTAAAAACCAAAGGTAAGTAAAATCATCTTTTCTACACCATTTTCTGATCAGAATTTTGTACTTTCGTAACATCGCTATCGTTGAAACAAATTGATGATTGACATTGCTGGACCTTGTGAAGATTGTGTTTGTGGTTGGATTCAAAGTGCTGATTGACATTGCTGGACCTTGTGAAGATTGTGTTTGTGGTTGGATTCAAAGTGCTCATGCTCTTTTAATTATGGTGTGTTGAGATTTGGATATGTCTTAGACCCCTGCCGGTGGGACCCCCCCCCCCCCCCCCCACACCTTCACACCCCCTCCCCACCCTAACCCTCTTAACCTACCCTGGCCCTCCCTCCCCTTATCTTTCCTGTTTTTCCTGTAGTTTTTTCAGTAACCAACTCAACTCAACTCAACTCAACTCAAATTTTATTGGCTTCAATTTTCATAGAAGAATTTGTCTTGCGCTTGGGAGAAAATAAGAGTATAACATATAAAAACAGCATTCATATCACATTTCATGTATCACACACAGTAATCACTAGTATAAGCCTACAATTATCACATTTGTACCTGTATCATACATGCAAATAAATAGTATCACATTTCCACGTATCACACACAATATATACATTACATAACATACATTCTTTTGACACGAATCCTAGTGGCCTATTGCATTGATCAACCTGGGGACATAAATATCTCTTTTAATGAATTTTGTCAAGTGTTTGTTTTCTTGGTTGTGTGTCGATTACATCAGCCTTTGACTGTTGTGAGTATATATCTGTGGTACTTCGCTAAAATACACGATAGCTCTACAAAGTATTTGCCGTTCCTGTTATAAGCTGTATAGGTATAAGTTTGGATGATTAATTCCTTGGCTAACTTCATGATTGTTTTTCACCTCCAAAAGTTCTCCAAGCTAAGTTAAATGTCCCTGCAACTACCCAAAAGTTAATTTGTTGAATAGAATTTAATTGTGACATCCGATCGTTTTCTAGTCAAACATATATTTGCCAATATGTTTTTGTATGAGTTTGATGCGTCATCCCTGTTACCTTGTTATGATTGTTTAGATTGGTCATAGTATCTTTAGCGCTCTGATATCTCCATTTAGATTGGTCATAGTATCTTTAGCGCTCTGATATCTCCATTTAGATTGGTCATAGTATCTTTAGCGCTCTGATATCTCCATTTAGATTTACCTGATTTATTTATCCATTGTTCTTGTTTGGATTTTACAGCTACAGGTAAGAGACTAAAGAGTTGTCTTTTGCGCTAATTTATGTTTATATTATTTTATTTGCGCAACTATCCATTTTATTTTTGCAGTTCACTTTTAAGTTTATAAGGCACGGTGGCAGGTACTGCTTTATGCTTTATTAGCTGTGAAATATTGTGGCGGCTGAACTAGGTGCCACTGTGTATTTCTTGTTGCAATCTGTAATGTTGTAAATGTTTATGGTGATTATGAGATGTGTGTCGTTCTTGTTCTTGTCATCAATGATGTTGTTGTTGTTGTTGTTGTTGTTGTTGTTATCATTGTTGTTGTTGTCGTTGTTGTTGCTGTTTTTGTTGTCATCTTGGTTGTTGTTGCAACAGTTTTGTTGCAACGGTTTTGTTGTTGTTATTGTAGTTGTCATCCTGGTTTGTCATGTGAGTCATACCCTCTGTCTCTCTTTGTTTTGTTTCATGTTGTGAAAATAATGTTGTTGTGCTTGTGAGATTGTACAGAACTCTGAGACTGCCTGGCATCTAGCAGATAATCAGTCTGTCACATTCACATGCTCGGTCTTATTTCGTTTATTTTTCATAATTGCCTCATCTTTTGGGTGGGCATGGGATGGGGAGAGAGAGTGTGTGAGCGTACGAGCTGTGTCTGTGTTTCAAGCATGCACCTTTCCTTCCCTCTTGTACATTGAGTGGCACTGGTATATATACCTATCACAAACTGGCTTTCAATCACCACAGGCATGGCCCAATTAGTTCAGGCAGGTGTTTCCTATCTGGAGAAAGTTGTCACCTTTCTGTCTGTGACTGCTGTGTAAAAAGTGAAGTTGATCACCATCACAGCACAAGCTCAGTGTTTTGCACAATATTATATATTTCCGATTGCACATCTTCATACTTTGTGTGAATAGCTTGTCTTGTTCTCTTATCTGTGTTGTTTACCTGTCTTCTGCGCAAATATGAATTGATAAACATTTTCTGTTTTGACGTTGAATCTTGTTCATCATTGTACACTGTACACTGTCCTAGCTGTTTCATTTCCCAGGTTCAGATGATAGATCTTATCAATATTCAGTTCCCTTGGTAACAATATAGCTGCCAACCCTCCCGAATTTTTCGGGAATCTCCCGATTTTTTAAATCCGTCACGAAATCCCAAAATGTGTTCGATTTTCCCGAAAATCGAAATTTCTAAAATACTTTGTGTAAGCAGCCTCTTTTTGGGGGAACAAACCGGTGAAAAGACGCTCTGGTTAACCGAGACCAGCCACGTTGGTGTGCGCATGTGCGGAAAATAAGTTGTGCCTCGATCTTTCCGGTTTTGCCTTCCAACATGCCGCCAAAAACAACACCAAAAGACAAAAAACCAAAGGCTAAAATGAGGTTTTTACCACAGTACAAGGCGAACTATGACTTTATCGACAAGTCAGATAAGGGGGAACACTACGCATTCTGTAAACCTTGTCGATGTGACATCAACATCGGACATGGTGGGGAAAAGGACATCGAGCTCTATGCTGCCTCCGCCAAGCATTGCGGCAATGTGAAGCAGTCGACTGCTACTGCAGTGAAACAGACGCCAAAGATCACGTCGTGTTTCGCAAATACTTTGAAGGCGAAAACAACAAAGCAAGTATCTTCAAATCTGGGTTTTTTTTTCATGGAATTATTAGTTATAACATGACTGTGTTATTTCATTTGTTAAATGAATGTCAATTTTGATCATAATATACCAGAAAAAAAGCAATTTTGGCACCTTCATTTACAAAAAATCTTCAGCTTCAGGGGGCCTTGCCCCCTGACCCCCACCAGGGGCGTTGCCCCTGGACCCCTCCGGGGGCCTACTGCGGCCCCCGGACCCCCACAGGAATTTCATTGTCAGAAAGTTGGCAGCTATGTAACAATATAGGGGTGTTATATGAGAAGGAAAATTGTCTTTGTAGTGTTCACTAGATTTTCAAGACTTTTTGAAAATAGTTTATTCTTGCATCATGCCCTCGTTTAAAGGATCGGTTTGGTTTAAAATGGTTTTATTCTCCTGTGCACATGTGAACCTAATGTAGATTTAGTATTATTTGCTGAATGCGATTTTGATACAGAAACCTTAGAAAAGAATATGAGTGAGCTAGATGAACGCAAATTTCACAAACTGGAAATAAACATGGACAGAATAATTTAAAGTATAAGTCTGATTATCTGACTGGAGAAACAACAACGGTAGGGCTGTAGATTAGTGTCAGGACTAAAACATCAGCTGCAAGAGTTGTTTGAACGATAGTCATGGTAGCTAGAACAGGAGGGACTAAAACATCAGCTGCAAGAGTTGTTTGAACGATAGTCATGGTAGCTAGAACAGGAGGGACTAAAACATCAGCTGCAAGAGTTGTTTGAACGATAGTCATGGTAGCTAGAACAGGAGGGACTAAAACATCAGCTGCAAGAGTTGTTTGAACGATAGTCATGGTAGCTAGAACAGGAGGGACTAAAACATCAGCTGCAAGAGTTGTTTGAACGATAGTCATGGTAGCTAGAACATCGAGGGATCAAAATCGCAAGAATTTTAGAATCAGGCTGTCGTGCTGTAAAATTAACTGAGTTGTATTATATTACATAGTGGAACATACCTTTAAATACCTCCAACAATCTGAGAAAATCGGTTCTTAAAAAGGAGGGAGTCTTAAAATGGGGGTAAATTTACAAAGCTGATGAACAGAAAATGTGAAAAAGCATGGTCTTGAAATGGCGTCCGGAGTCTTAAATTGGGGTCTTAAGAGGGGGATTGCACTGTATATCATACTGTGTAACATTTGTTCTGCCTGCAGGGAAAAGTGTGAGGTGTTGTTCAACCAGTTAAAGCAGCAGCTGTTCGACCCCAGCAACTCCATGGCCGATTATTATCAACTCATCGCGGACCTCAGACGAGCGACAGAGAAAAACTTCCTCATGAAGAAACTGTTCTGGCGGGTATGGGATGGTTGCTATCTACTGGCAAGCTAGCTGCTTGTCGATCACTGTCTCTGTGTGTCTGACTGACTTACATGTAGTCTTGTTATGGAGTCGGTGACGTGTGCATGTCATGCAGTCATACATGTAGTCCTGTTATGGAGAAGGTGACGTGTGCATGTCATGCAGTCATACATGTAGTCTTGTTATGGAGTCGGTGACGTGTGCATGTCATGCAGTCATACATGTGAATTTGGATTGAGTATTTGTAATTTGCATCAAATTAATGTCCTTCTTGCTTTACTGCTCTTCTTTCTTTCTAATTGTGTGCATAGATGTGCATAGTTATAAATGTTCATACAAACGTGCTTGCATATTTGAAAAACTGTAGCAGCAAAAATGCTTTGCAGTTCACTGGGAATATTCTGACTGAGAATTGGGAATTCGATCCTTGAACAGTGTGTTTCTTCTCTCTTTGCCTGTAGCAGCAGCATATTTTGCAATGATTTGACACTGATGGCACAAAAGTGTGAAAGTAGCGGTGCGTTGTCTCATACTTGACTGTTCTTTGTGTATCACAGACGGGGGACATCTTGACACTGATGACGCAGCAGATCCAGAAGTACATGCCTCGCACAGACGCGAACCTTCACACTGAAAACGGCAGATCACAGAGAGTCGATGAGTTGGTGTGAGTAGTGGCCACATTCACAAACTCCTTCCCGTAAAAAAACAGATAGGCTCCTAATCTCAGATTTAGCCGGGGTTTTATACACAATAAGCTACCATGCTTCTATTGGGTTTTACATAATTAATTCATCAACAGATTCCGACTGTGCACAGAGATCAGCACCCAGGATGTTGATGTTTGGTATGTGACCAAATGGGTCCATGGATAGTCTCAACCCATGTAGAAACCTGACCAAATGTGAGATGATGAGCTGATCTGTTTTGACAGGAAGGAGTGTGCCTTTAATTTTGAAGGATTTTCGCAGCATTCTCCTGAAGTAGCTAGATGGAGTTGCACTGGCCCTAATGTATTGAAGAAGCTACAGAAATGGCTGGGCTTCTTATATAGTGGGAGTGTCATGTCCATCAGGTTGTTAGGCATGAAACATTTGTGTAGCTTTCACCACACAGTCGTGCCCCTTGTCATGACAGTCCAGCTGTGGTTACCTCCCTTATTTCTTTCAACGGGACTAATTAGTCTTGGTGTAACACATGTGGTTTAGAGAGTTGTTCATGTGAAAGTTGCAATGTTGTGATTATCTGTCAAGCATATGCTGGACTTTTATTATTGTGGATTATAAGCAGAGTTTGGTCTCCTATTCAGCCTGCTCTCGGTCCACTAAGCACTATATAAGCTCCTGTTGGTAGATCATGTGTTCCTGCTGTGTGTGCGCGTGTGTGTGTTTTTCACTTAAACAAATGTTCGCCAATGTTTTACAGAGTGACATTTTATAAACGATTCTATCATCTGCAATTAATTATATTGGATTTCTTGCATTCAAAAGACTAAATAATTTCCCACAATTTGCTGAAAGAGTTAATTTGAAAATGTATAACAGTGTAATTCTTATTCATTAAACAAATAAAACAGGGTTTGTTCCATTCTAAAGAGGTTCTCGTTCATCATCAGCAGAATTCCTACTAAGAGGAGCTTAGTGTTGTGATTGGCTGTAATGGCATGTGTTCATTTTCAGGTTTGTGATCCTGCTGGTTGAGACTCTGAGCCTGATGTTCAGGGAATCAGAGGTTCTGGTGGCCAGGACACAGACACTGAAGGCAGAGAGGTCAGCACTGAGTTTAGTCATTTCATTGCCTTTACTTCATTATTATCCCATTGCTGGGAAATTTGGGTCGATCGAATCCTACAAGTGGAAAGCTAGCAGCAACAAGAGTGGCGCTACCCAGGTGTTAGTATGTTCAGGTGTAATCAGCCACTTATGGCAGAATGACCCAGGTCTTTTACGTGCCACTGAGATGACATAGGGGTGGTACATGGATACCATCTTTGACTTTGCGCATGAAGTTGACCAGTGTGTTTGTTATCATTTGATTTCCCACACTGACAACTGCATGCACAATGCAGGTATTTTACAATTGTTGTGCGTTGTGTTCTTATCATTTGTTGTTGTCACTGTCTCTCACAGGGGTAAACACGTGATTGACCTTCTGATGACCTTGACCTCTGCCCTCAACATGCCAGAGAAACAGATTCTGCTGATGAAGCATTGGACGGCACCGTCCAAGAACACGCGCTTTGGCAGCAGTAGCACGCTCAACACCGGCCGAGATGGGGAGGTAACTGACACTTGTTGCATTCATGTACTCCTTGATTTAATAGGTCAGTCGATAGCAGCGCTGGCTTCAAAACCAGTTGTCACTATTGGCATGGGTTCGATCCCCACGTTTGGCGAGCGAGGGATTTATTTCCCAGAGTCAATTTTGTGCAGATTCTCCTGAGTGTCTGAACACCCCCGTGTGCACGCATGGGAATGATAAAGAATCCAAGTTGACAGTGAAAGTCTCGGGGCTTGTAAACATCAATACACGCATGCAGGAAAAAGAAGGGGAAAAACTGGGTAGCACCCTACTGGACTGTGGCTCGCTTTCAACAGTTTTGTTTGTTCGTTCATGGGCTGAAACTCCCACGGCTTTTACGTGTATGACCGTTTTTTACCCCGCCATTTAGGCAGCCATACGCCGCTTTCGAAGAAGGAAGCTTGCTGGGTATTTTCGTGTTACTATAACCCACCAAACTCTGACATGGATTACAGGATCTTTTTCGTGCGCACTTGGTCTTGTGCTTGCGTGTACACACGGGGGTGTTCGGACACCGATGAGAGTCTGCACACAAAGTTGACTCTGAGAAATAAATCTCTCGCCGAACGTGGGGACGAACTCACGCTGACAGGGGCCAACTGGATACAAATCCAGCGCGCTACCGACTGAGCTACATCCCCGCCCCGCTTTCCCCAGTGAGAAAGCATCTTGAACTTTCATGAGGGTAACCTCACAGGACTATACAGACCTGTTTACCCTTACGATTTTGGCGTAATTTATTACGATTTTCTGCCAAAAATCCGCTATCCGTGTCAAAACTACGATTTTCATAAATAAATAAAATGTAAAAAAAATTTTTTTTTTTTTTTTTTTTAGTAATTCACATGTTTGGCATTGGGTTTTTTTTCAATGGCAAAATGGGGTGAAAAAGCACAGGACTGACCTGAGATCATGTCTGTCTGATGAGATGCTGGAGAGCCTTCTAGTGGTGAAGTCTCGCCCTCACTCATTCGGCAAGCGCAAGTACAGTAGAGAAGCGCTTGACACACTGAAAAAGGCCTACCACGAGCAAAAGAAAAAGAATCAGTGATGCATGTGCTTTTGATGTGATCTTCTTTGAAATTATGACTACAAAAACTGACTGATGTGTTTTGTTTGTGAATGATGGATATATGTGCATGATTGCGTTTCGCAGACACAGTTGTCATGTACATATGTGCGTTGTAATTGGCGACGAATGCTAGATGATTACTATTTTTGTGCCAGGATTACTATTTTTGGGGCTGAGCATTACTCCAAAACACTTGTGGGGGTAAACAGGTCTGACTATATATATATATATGAAATCTTATCCGTATCCATATGAAGTTGTTTCCCTTTATCTGCAAGTAAGGTACCTATGTGCTGTCGTGGTTCCATGTCCTCAGTGATCATGCAAACTGAGGTACTTCCAAGCAGAAGGTATCTACGTGGTTCGGATATAAACCGAAGTAGCATCTTTCATTAATTGTCTTTTTTGGTTTGTCTGCATTACAGACCTAAGACAGCTGAATCTTTCATTTTTTCTCAACATGTGTGTCAAATAATGTTAGTATTGATTTGTAACTGAAATTTTAGGAGAGGTGTGCATTTGTCATCTGACATTTTGTCCAGGTATAAATCTAGAAGTCTAACTGACAAGAACTTTTAAAAGTTTTTTTTTTATTATCCCTGCACATCAGTTGACATAGCTACCAGAACCTATCTACTTTATCTGAAAAAGCGTGATCATCAGTAAGCATTATCAACCGAGCACTTGCATCATTTGCAAAATGAGAGCTTTTTGTAGTAGAGTACGGTGTTTTTTCCAGTACAGTTTGCGAGCTAGTATACAGGCGTGCAGTGTCCTGCTTCTTAGCTTTTGTCCACTGGTTCATTTGCTGTGCACAAGATTTGAAGTCAATCTATCAGTGTTAAATTAAAATTACAGGATTTCCGGATTTCAACGTTAGAGGTTTGTGAAGATGTGTGAGGTTTGAGGTGTACGGGTGTTTGGAAGGTGTATACTTTGAGACTTGTTGCTGGGTAATGGTCTCATCCAACTATACTGTAAGGCCTAAAAAAAAAATAGGTGTGGTTACGGTAACCCGACCTACCCTATTTTTAGGGGCCGATCCTATAATTTTTTATTACATTTGTCCAAAAAAAAAAAAAAAAAAAAACCCGAGTGCAAAAAACGCAATGAAAGCGAAAGCGCCCGAGTCGCACACTTATTTCCCTGTCAGTAGGTTTAATTTGTACACATTAGAAAAAAAAGTTTAAAAAAAAAATGTGATTGCCTACCTTCCTACCCTATTTTTTTGAGTCACTTGAGAAAAAGTGACTCTATGTAATCGGTCAGTGTTAGTCTGTCCGGCCGGCCGTCCGGCCGGCCGGCCGGCCGGCCGTCCGTAGACACCACCTTAACGTTGGACTTTTCTCGGAAACTATCAAAGCGATCGGGCTCATATTTTGTTTAGTCGTGACCTCCAATGACCTCTACACTTTAACGATGGTTTCGTTGACCTTTGACCTTTTTCAAGGTCACAGGTCAGCGTCAAAGGAAAAATTAGACATTTTATATCTTTTCTCGGAAACTATCAAAGCGATCGGGCTCATATTTTGTTTAGTCGTGACCTCCAATGACCTCTACACTTTAACGATGGTTTCGTTGACCTTTGACCTTTTTCAAGGTCACAGGTCAGCGTCAAAGGAAAAATTAGACATTTTATATCTTTGACAAAGTTCATCGGATGTGATTGAAACTTTGTAGGATTATTCTTTACATCAAAGTATTTACATCTGTAGCCTTTTACGAACGTTATCAGAAAAACAAGGGAGATAACTAGCCTTTTCTGTTCGGCAACACACAACTTAACGTTGGGCTTTTCTCGGAAACTATAAAAGTGACCGGGCTCAAATTTTATGTGAACGTGACTCATTGTGTTGTGAATAGCAATTTCTTCCTGTCCATCTGATGCCTCATATAATATTCAGAACTGCGAAAGTGACTCGATCGAGCGTTTGCTCTTCTTGTTTGGCTATGTTACCGTAACCACACCTATTTTTTGGGGGGGCCAAAATACTGGACCGTACTACATGTACTGATTGTAGCTGTTTCTGCTTTATTACCATCCAATGGTTCTCTGCTTGTGTCACACACAACATGTAGACTGGTGTGCCAGGCACTTCATTGTGCTGTTGGATATAATTCTTTAAACTAAAGACTGCTATTGTTTGAATAGAAAACATTCCTGTATCCAATCTCATCTTACATCGACTGAGTTTGGCTTGACTTTATTTAAGCTTCACTTGTACCTTTTTATTTTATTTATTTTATGGCTTAAATTTGAAAATAATGTTGTTACACTGTATTTGATTATTTGAGGGCAGCTTGAGGATATTGTGAGTCAATTTGTGTTCGCCACATCTGGCAGAGTTCACTGTCACAGTATATTAACTGACACAGGAACATAAAGATCGAGCATTAAGCTATATTTGTTCAACAATCACTTCCTGCATGACTTGTTCACAATAATGAAAATCACGTCACTTGAATCAGATCACTTGTCGTAAATGATAAGAAATGTTTATCACTGCATGTGTCTGACGTGCGAGCCAGCAAGTGCATGTGCCTCAATCAAGAGGATGAGAGAACACCAGTCATTTTGTCACAGCCTATCAAACACAAAATGGCGGCTCATACATTCCCTCCAGTGTAATTATAATGTGGAGAATTAAACCATGATATTTTTTGCTGCCTGAGAATTTCTCTTTCTCCTGTTCTGGCTCTGTGAACAATTTTTTTTAAGTATATAAGAAAGGGAGACAAAATTAAGCTATGTAGCTCTCTCTCTCTCTATAACTCTTTCTCTCTAACTCCCTCTCTCTCTCTCTCTAACTCTCCCTCTCTCTCTTATACATGTATTTTTGTTAACATTAAATGATACATCCCACTAACAATGAAGTGTCCAGGTGCTGTTCTTTCCATGGTTTTGTGGTTGGATGAGGTTGGTCACAAGCTGTGGACAGTGTGAGAGATGTGTTAGGATGAGCTGGGAGGGTCTGGGTGGATGAAATGTTAGCGCATGGCTCTTAATTCTTTTCTTGTTACGGTGGAACCCCACCCTTTTACGACCTCCAAAAATCTGAGAAAATCAGGTCTTAAAAAGGAGGTAGTCTTAAAATGGGGGTAAATTTACACAGGATATGAAAAGGAAATCCAAAAAACTCTGGTCTTAAATTGGGGGGGTCTTAAAAGGGGGTTCAACTGTATATTCACATGCAAGAAAACTGTTTCCCTTC
Organism: Littorina saxatilis; assembly: GCF_037325665.1. Taxonomy (NCBI): domain Eukaryota; kingdom Metazoa; phylum Mollusca; class Gastropoda; order Littorinimorpha; family Littorinidae; genus Littorina; species Littorina saxatilis. The sequence goes on from NC_090248.1 coordinate 2,140,386, forward strand.
ACTTATGCATGTGCATGGTTGAGGCTGTCAATAAGAGAATTATTTTGAGGCAGTAGGTTTCGGGCAAGTATAGTTTGAGCTTCTGGAGAAGTTTAAGGTGACAGTGTGTAATTTTTTCTTTGAAGAAACGTTTATATTTGACTGTTGTTGTGTGTGGTACGATCTAAAAAAATTACACACATATATTTACCAAAATTTATTTTGTCCAGAGAAAGTGCCGTGTTCTTTTATCAGCTCCCTAATGTAGCGTTTCTAAATGAAGATTTGTACAAGTTCATATGTCAATTCAAAACAGGAACCATTTTGTGTTGTCATTGTTAAACATTCCATGAATAAGCTTCTCTTGTTGTTTGATTACCAGAACATATCAGGTGATGACAGTACGTGGGTTGATCAAGTTTGGCATATTTATTGTTGATCTACCCTGTTTATATTAACACAGTCTAACTCAGATGATCTGTACGTATATACCTTTCACCACAAGAATTAGGGCTGGATCCGTTTTGCCTGGATAGCATGTCAGTGCACTAGTCATTTGTTGCGATTGTATCTCAGGGTGGAATGGAGTTATATTAAGACACAAAATCTGCTAGCTGTTACAGTTTGCCTTCCATGTATAAGCAACAAAGTGCCCAACCCCATTGAGTTGGAAAGTCTTGATAGGGGATAATAATGTGTAAACTTTGTGTGGTGTGTGTTATTCAGTTGTATCAGCTGCTGTCTGAATACATGAAGGTGTCCATCAGTGCTGTCTTTGAGCTCTTCCTGATGGCAAAGCAGGTAAGATTAAGATTCTTCTTCTACCTGTCAATATTGATGATGATATAATGAATAAAAAAAACAAGAATTGTAGGTGCCGGATCATGCATGCAAGATCCATCGGCCATTTTGAGATCAGTTCATTTTGTGTACCAACAGTGTGTCTGTCTGCTTCAAAGACCAGTGGGTGGACGTAGTGTCATATGTAACATTTTGTGTTGTCAATAATTAAACTGTCCAATGACCTACTATTCTTATTGTTTTATTCTGAATGTTGGAACGTTAGCGGTCTTTCCTGTTTTTTTAATAATAAAATGAATCTGACTTTGTGGTCAACCGGCCTGCATGCTTGCTATTATCTGTGGATCAGATTCATGAGAGAATGGGGCTGGAAAAGTGGTTTACGTTTAATTGCCTTGGTTTGTTGTAGCAGCTGTTTAAAATGTGTTATTCTCTTTTCTTCCATTTTAGTTCTTGTCCAGTGACTTTTTCCTTTTGTTTTCAAGTCACTCATGACTAATTTTGGTCAGTAATGCTTTCAGATGAAGAGGGAGAGGACAGAAGGACAAAAAAAGAATAATATAAAAATGTAAATAAACAAGCGTGTTAGGGGTCTATAATGATATGATGTGTCACTGTGATACTGTTTCAGAACCAGTTTGAGCAGGATGAGGGCGTGCATTTCACAGTCAACTGGATAGTGAAGGTTCTGGAGGAGTCTAAGAATGCTGTAAGTCTCTTGGCTTTCATTCAATATTGAATTGTATACTATCACTCTTCAGCAACAAAGACCTCATTAGCATCTTCAGAGAGAGAGACTGCTATTTCCATTACAAAATTAAATAGAAAGTTGATGCAGAACGGCGTTTATTTGGTTTAGGTAACCTGAGCCTTTCTCACAAAGAAGGGAACAACAAGTGTCCGTGTCATGGAAACCCATGTCATTTTCAGTCTGTGGAATATGTTACAACCCACCGTACAATATTTCGCAAAAAACGTGTTACCGAACCTATGCATAAACTTAATTACGTCAAGAGGTGTCGGTGCCGGATTCAATCCCCAAGGCCCTGAACCCCACCTTTTTATATTTTGTTATTTCCTTTTTTGCTGGGTATAGTAGTACTCTGGCAGTATTTTCTAATATGATTGCTATCCCTCAACAGAAGCAGTTGATGGAATGCCTGATGAAGGTAGTGGAGGATATCAACCTGCCTCACTTCCAGTGGTCAATAATTCTGAGAGTTGAATCTTGCCATGTCCATCAATTCTTGGACCTTTCAAACTGATGTGGATGTACCGAATCACTTCTATTTCAATCATTCTACAAATCACTTTCATTTCAATCATTCTCATGATATCCCTGGCTGTACAGGAGCAGTTCACGGAGCGCGTGATGAGCCAGGTCTTGGAGGTGATCAACCTGGCACGCTTCGGGGCAGTGTCCAGCGACCAGGCCGTGCGACTCTACCAACAGTTCTCTCTGCTGCTAGCGGTGCTGGGACACAGCGCTCACATCCTGGGCTTTCTGCGCAACCACTACCATGAGGAGTTCAAGTGAGTCTGTCTGTCTGTCTGTCTGTCTGTCTGTCTGTCTGTCTGTCTGTCTGTCTGTCTGTCTGTTAGCGACTCTACCAACAGTTCTCTCTTTCTGCTGGCTGTGCTCGAACACAGCGCTCACATCCTGGGATTTCTGTGGAACCATTACCATGAGGAGTTCAAGTGAGTCTGTCTGCCTGTCTGCCTGTCTGTTTGTGAGCGCCTCCAACATCAATTCACTATTTCTCCATCAGTAATTTACGTTTGACAGGGAGATTACTGC
>NC_090248.1:2147963-2162963 GCF_037325665.1 Littorina saxatilis
TGGAGGTCTCAACAGGGGGTTGGACTGGGGGTGTGTATCAATTTGAGAAATGATTAATGTTCATCATCAAGCTATCAATAAGTTAGATTCAGCTTTTGTATGCTGCTCTATGACATCAACAAAAAGTTAAAAGACCTACCATGCTCATAAACAAACAAGAAAGCCTTATTTTAAGAATCAACCCCACCCCCCACCTCCCAACGCTCCCCCAGTGTAAATTTCCCCATTTTAAAAACAAACTTTTTAGATTTCATTGTGTTTGTTAAAAGAAACAACCTTTTCAAGGCTCCCTAATTTTGGTTAGTTTTAGAAAGGGTATAGAGATATGGGGTGGGGGGAGAAAACCCTTGGGGGATGGGGGGGGGGAGGGGGGTAGGGTCGCTGTACCTATGATGTTCATCAGATCATGGTTTGTGATGTTTTGACTCTATTTGCTTCTTCACAAGATATGTTAAGGGGTTAATATTAATCGTCACTCAGTATGTGATCCAAGTTCAGTGGACATTTTATTACGCTTGGTGTGAAGAAATTGTATTTCTCCGAATTTAAAACCCCAACTTTCTTAATTCCTACAGTCTAATGAATGATGACAAGGAAGATTTCCCTGCGTATAACTTTCTATACATGTATTGTTATGTGTTTCCGTCCAGTAGCTCAATTTTCTGCCGCTAACTGCTTTTGTAACAGACACATGACCAAATATTTTAAAGAGGCATGATCAAAATTCAGTGCTTTCATTATTTTGTAATATGTATTTTGGTATCCCCACAATTTGAGGAGATTTCATATTGATTGAGCTCAATATCCTCTCTGTCTTTGTATGACTATCTCTCTCTCTCTCTCTCTCTCTCTCTCTCTCTCTCTCTCTCTCTCTCTCTCTCTCTCTCTCTCTCTCTCTCTCTCTCTCTCTCTCTCTCTCTCTCTCTCTCTCTCTCTCTCTCTCTCTCTCTCTCTCTCTCTCTCTCTCTCTCTCTCTCTCTCTCCCCCATCTCTCTCAGACATCTATTTTGTCTATGTTTACATGTATGTGTTTTCCACTGACTCTTTTTAGTATGTGGAATATCCCGGGTGGAGTGGGGGTTGTAGTGATGCAGTAAAACATGTGTATAATGTATCTCAGTCTGGATGTATGTCATTTATAAAGTTGAAGATGCTTTCTCTTACCCCCCGCGGGTTAGGGGGAAGAATTTACCCGATGCTCCCCCGCATGTCGTAAGAGGCGACTAACGGATTCTGTTCCTCTTTTTACCCTTGTTACGTGTTTCTTGTATAGAATATAGTCAATTTTTGTAAAGATTTTAGTCAAGCAGTATGTAAGAAATGTTAAGTCCTTTGTACTGGAAACTTGCATTCTCCCGGTAAGGTAATATATTGTACTACGTTGCAAGCCCCTGGAGCCAATTTTTGTATAGTGCTTTTGTGAACAAGAAACAATTGACAAGCGGCTCTATCCCATCTCCCCCCTTCCCTCCGTCGCGATATAACCTTCGTGGTTGAAAACGACGTTGAACACCAAAGAAAGAAAGAAATGCTTTCTCTTCCTTCCTTGGTCTTAGTTTCTCCGTTTGTTTGATTGCCTGTCTCTTGGGGTCAGAAAGGGACATCTTGGGGTCAGAAAGGGACATCTTGGGGTCAGAAAGGGACATCTCTTCCTTCCTTGGTCTTAGTTTCTCCGTTTGTTTGATTGCCTGTCTCTTGGGGTCAGAAAGGGACATCTCTTTTTGGATATTTTAATATTTAAAGTGTCTTTGTTTATTTATCTTACTTGATTAGATTTTGTTGGTGGTGATTGTGTGTCTCAGACATACATGATTTGACTCTTTTCAGTAAGTTTCTGTCAATGTCATACTGTGAATGTCATATGTCTTGTGTTTGAGAACTTTTCTTTTTTTCTGAAGAATTTGTTTTTTAATTCAAACAAGGAGATTGTATTTAATTAATTGTGGTAAGCATTTATGTTGTCTTATATTGTTTTTGTAGTTCAACAATACTATTTACTGTGATGGTTGGTCTTACTGTAGTATTGTTTTCTTTTAATTGCTTACAGTAAGTCTGTACTTAATATCTTGGTCACTTGTGCTACAGTTTTTTTTTTTTTCGAGTTACATTTTCATTGAGTATATTGTGTTGATCTTGGAAAAAAATAATTTAATTAATTAGTTTTCTCAGGATGAGTTCGTTGTGTTGTTGTTTAAGGTCAGGCAGCCCCACCTTCTCTTGTTGTAGTGATGATAGAGGGCGTTGTGATTTCTTTTACGTTGTAAAACTTTTTTCTCAGATTTCTGTATATTGTAATCCTAAAAATCCTGTGATTTTGTATTACAAATTATTTTAAAATCAATATGTTTAGCCTTTTCTGAGAAAAAAATATTATAAAAAAAAGTCTGTCGTAGATAATTAACTTTTCAACATGACTAATTAATTTTTTTGTGTGCATAATTAGTTGTTTTGTTTTAGGGTACCAACTAATTTTCTATGGCTTGTATGTTAACTCTGCTTCAAGCTTTTGGAGCCCTGTGTACTAAGTATATGAACATCTCAGTGGCAGGGGGATGGAAGCACTTGTTAATGAGTGGGAGTGTGTGTGCGCGTGGTGTGCACGAGGATGTATGCACGTGAGTGATATTTGTAAATGTGTATTATTATAATATCATCTTTGTATTTATATTATTGAAATTGTTATATCTCGATGTACAGCGCTAAGAGCATAGTTAAATTTGTGAAGCGGCGCTATATAAGCTATCTTTATTATTATTATTATTATTATTAAATGTACTCAGTTTGATAATTAGCTAACCCCTAGATTATTTATTCTCCCTAGGGCGGGGATGTAGCTCAGTCGGTAGCGCGCTGGATTTGTATCCAGTTGGCCGCTGTCAGCGTGAGTTCGTCCCCACGTTCGATGAGAGATTTATTTCTCAGAGTCAACTTTGTGTGCAGACTCTCCTCGGGTGTCCGAACACCCCCGTGTGTACACGCAAGCACAAGACCAAGTGCGCACGAAAAAGATCCTGTAATCCATGTCAGAGTTCGGTGGGTTATAGAAACACGAAAATACCCAGCATGCTTCCTCCGAAAGCGGCGTATGGCTGCCTAAATGGCGGGGTAAAAACGGTCATACACGTAAAAACCGTGGGATTTCAGCCCATGAACAAAAAAAACAAAAAAACAAAAATTTATTCTCCATTAAGAAAATCAGAAGGACAATGGTGTCTGTATTTTTTAGAGTATCATTCATTTTGCGAATGAATGGCATAAAAAGTGATTGTTTTTACCGTTCTTTCTTTTTTATGAAAGAAGTGTAAATGTGTATGAATAACCTTGAAAGAAGTGATAACCTTGAAAGAAGTTGTGACCTTATTTTTCTTTCTTTTGATGTATCAATGTGTCCATGTTATTTTTGGCAATGTTCAAACTGTCTCGCTGAGAACATCAGCTGTCTATTCTGAGATTTGTTTATAATATACTTCAACAACTTTCATGGCTTGAAGTTAATTGCAAGCGTGTGTGTGTGTGGGTGTGTGGGTGTGTTTCGTTTTGTCTAACATTAACCTCTTCTGAACTTGCCTGTCTTGTTTTGTTTTGTGTTTCTCTGTGTGTGTGTGTGTGGATGTGTCTGTGTGTGAGTGGATGTGCGAGTGTTTGTCAGTCTGTCTGTGTGGATGTGCGAGTGTTTGTCAGTCTGTCTGTGTGGATGTGCAAGTGTTTGTCAGTGTGTCTGTGTGAGTGTGCGAGTGTTTGTCAGTCTGTCTGTGTGGATGTGCAAGTGTTTGTCAGTGTGTCTGTGTGAGTGTGCGAGTGTTTGTCAGTCTGTCTGTGTGGATGTGCGAGTGTTTGTCAGTCTGTCTGTGTGGATGTGCGAGTGTTTGTCAGTCTGTCTGTGTGGATGTGCAAGTGTTTGTCAGTGTGTCTGTGTGGATGTGCGAGTGTTTGTCAGTCTGTCTGTGTGGATGTGCGAGTGTTTGTCAGTCTGTCTGTGTGGATGTGCGAGTGTTTGTCAGTCTGTCTGTGTGGATGTGCGAGTGTTTGTCAGTCTGTCTGTGTGGATGTGCGAGTGTTTGTCAGTCTGTCTGTGTGGATGTGCAAGTGTTTGTCAGTGTGTCTGTGTGAGTGTGTGTCTGTCTGACTGTGCGTGTGGGACGTTAGCAGTCTAATTTCTTCGGTTTTGTCTATCTGTCCTTATGCCTGTGTTACCTGCTTATTCATACAGTGCTCGTTTAGTTTCCTCGTGATGGCTGCGCACTAACAACAAAATACTGTATTGCACGGATGAACGCATCCCTATAATTACAACAGGGCTATAATTACAACAGGGCTAGGGGAGGGAGGGGTAGGGTGGAACAAAAAAATCCTTTTTTGGAATATCTCATTCAATACTAAAGACAAAAACACAAAACTGGTGTCATTAGAAACTTTATTGAATTTGCCACAAAACAAAGAAAACAAAAATAGATTTATTTTACCGACTCAGGAGAATTCGCAGTTAAAAACGCAAACAAATGTGGGGCAGGGTGGAACATGACGGGGCAGGATGGGACATTGCTTGGGGCAGGGTGGAACATGACGTGGCAGGGTGGGACATATGAATTTGTGTGTGAAATTAAGAACCTTGTACCAGCTAAAACAACGCCCTCGTGAGTCTTCATTGAAGATTTCCGATGATTGGTGATACGATCCCTGCAGAGTCCACCGCCTGTCCTCACTGAACAAACGCTTCTTTGAAGCTCTGGCTTTCTTGGCCACAGCTCGAGGTTTCTTGGGCACAGCTCGAGGTTTCTTGGCCACCTTTTTCTTCTTCGCTTCCATCTCTGCTTTTTCTGGTGTGTCCGTCAACACTCGGCTTCTGCCAAGCGCTTGACCGGTACGCTTCCTCTGCTGGGTAGCCTTTGGGTATGGCCTGATAACTTCAGGTGAGCAGATCAGAACAGAGTCAGGGGAACGAGATGCGCTTGGATCAGGTGGACAGTCAGCAGCGCTTGGATCAGGTGGACCGTCAACAGCAGCGTTTTGGGCGGCTTGTGTTGAAGTTTCAATGGGAGTGGTTGATTGTTGACAGGGTTTGTCGCTGATGTAGCTTTGGTAGAAGTCGGTTTCTGAAAAGACTTCGGTATCCAGTGGGCAGATGCCCGTGGACTTGAAACCACTGGTGATGTTCTGAATTGTGAAGGCACGGTTATATGCAGTGCCAAGGATTCCTGCGACGTCGTGGATCGTCTGACATTTTCCAGGGTTGTTGTACATCCATGAGGTGATCGCTGCGTTGTACTGCCTCTTCAGCGGGCTAAAGACGGTCTTGGAGCCTGTGACTACAGTGGGGAGGGAGACTCAACAGCACAATGCCGTTGTCTCTGTAGTAGTCAACTGCTTCCACTGAGATGTGGGATACATGATTGTCTAGAATGACAAGGACTTTGTTCTCCACCGTGCATCGAAGATGTTTCTGAATATGGTGGAGGCACTGCACGAAGATCTCCTGCGTCATCCACCCGCTTGGGTTACAAAAGCCTTGGGTGCCTGGTGGTGCACCGAAGAGCATATGGTTCTTGAAGTTCTTTCTTGGGAACACGAGGCAGGGTGGCAGGCAGTTCCCGATGCCGTTGATGATGCCCAGACTCTCCACGCTCATGCGAGACCAGTTGTGCGACCTGCTTGACACCAGCCTCGGCAACCACCTTCTGAGGCCTCTGGGAGGTGGTTAGTGCCGTTTTATCTACATTGTAGATTCTTTCAGGCGTTAGGGTGTGTTCTTGGTACAGCCGCCTCAATTTCTCAAAGAAGGTACCAACATTGTGCTTATTGAATGCAGTTGCTCTTGCAATGCTGGTCGCCTCAGGGGTTCTGATGCTGAGCTGACGATGGCGACTCTTGAATGCTGTCATCCAGTCTTTTCCGGCTTGTTTGTTTTTCTCCCAGTTGTCTGGAACACGATTCCCATTTCGAATGGCTAGGGTGTAAGCTAATGACTTTACAGTCGCAGTGTCTAGAGGAAATCCAATGCGTGATGCGGTCAGTAAGTACTGAACTAACTCAACTTCCTCTTCAATGGTGAAAATCAGCCTTGACTGGGACATCTCACTATATGAGGCCAGCTTCTTTCCTTCGCCATCTTTCCTCACTGCTCGCCATAAAGAGGATTTTTTAATTCCAAATTCTTCAGCGACTTGTCGGAAAGACTGGCCTTTTCTGACAGCCATCACTGCTTTGTGGAGTTGCTGGACATTCTCAGTAGATCTTTCTGTCCGGTCTGTTTTTCTTTTGTATGTTCTCACCATCTGAAAGTGGAAAGAAAATAAAAGGAAACATTTACTTATTTGTGTACTTATTTATCTATTGATTTATTTATGTATTTCAATTTCACATCCTTTGCAAATAGTGATTTTAGACGAACAAGAACAATACCGAAAAAGAACTTGAAAAGAAAAACAATAACCATAAAAGTTTCAACTGAAAAAAATATTGATAAAATTAGTGATATGCATGTAAAACAAACAATAGATTATTCATTGTTTATAGACTGGGAGAAATTTACGGAGAGGGGCAGGGCAGTGAAACACCCCAGGGGTAGGGTGGGACACCCAAGGGGCAGGGTGGAACACTGAAGGGGCAGGCTTGGACTGTTCCACCCTGCCCCGTCCCACCCTGCCCCTCAGTGGATCAGTGCAATTAAATCTAAAATTGTCAAGAAAACACAGAGTATTGAAAGTAGCATCCGGCAGCATAATATGCCTGAATAATTTCTCTCTGCAGGTGTCAAGTTTCATTCTTGTCCAGTCAAAACAAAGGATACAAAGCTTGCGCCTATTAAAGAGCTAAAAATTTACTTACGGTTGGAATCTGGATAATATTTTCTGCCTCATCAAAACCAAACACCGCTGTCTGCAGGACTTTGGCGCCAGACACCGGTCTGGAAAATTACAGCTTGGCGGGAAAACAAAAGTCCCGGATAAAGCATCGCATCATCACTAAAACTAGCCTGTACCACCCTGCCCCATGTACCACCCTACCCCTCCCTCCCCTATAATTGTAGCCCGCTTTTGAAGTTCTGACAGAAAGTTACATATACCTTAAAAGTCTGCCGCCAGCTGTTTCTTCATCAACCGATCTTGTGCGTTACGGCTGATGCCGGTGTGTTAGTGTGCGTCCTCAGTCAAAATGTGTTTTCGTTTTAACTCTCACCCCCTTCCAGCCCACCCCACCTCCCCAAGTGGCTCTCTCGCACCGCGTTTTTGCCCCGGCCCCCTCTCTCTCTCTCTCTCTACCCATGTAGGCTACCGTATTTCTTAACTCTGACCTTGAACCTTTAAAGTAGCCAGACTTGCTGTGCATATTATAGAGTAGAGGGGGAGGGGGGAGGGGGGAATAAATCATCTGCGAAGGAGACAGAGAAAGAGAGAGTTTGTGTGCCAGTGTGTGTGTGTGTGTGAGAGAGAGCGCGTCTGTGTGTGTTTGCATATGTGGGTGAGTGTATGTGTGTGTGTGCGTGCGTGTGTGTGTGTGTGTGTGCGTGCGTGTCAGTCACTCAGTGTGTGTGTGTGCGTGCGTGCGTGTGTGTGAGCGCGCGCGCACGCGTACTTGTGTGTGTGTGTGTGTGTTTAAAAGTTAGTTCGCCCAAGTAAAAGCATATTCTGATGACCCCATTGTAAACCCTGGACTGACAAAGATATTTATCCGTATGGTGGCGAATATTATCATATGCAAAGGGTTTCTAAAAATACAAAGCAACGTAGGCTTGAGGTTCTCGTTCCTTGCCAAACCCTGCTCCCCTGCTCGATTGATACACTTTTGTTGAGCAGAAGCTTTTGATTTTGCTGTGTGGATGTGAACTTTAGGGTCGGTGCTGTTGCACTTGCTTCGTTTCAAAGTTTGCAAGATGGATTTGCTTCGGAAAGGGGGCTGGGGATGTGTCGTGTTTGTGGTTGTTGGTTGTGTAGCGGTTGTATCCCCTGTGCTTGGCCAGGTAAGACTGTGGTTTTGTTTGTCATGTCTGTTTATTCGTGTGACGAGGGCGTGGGGTGGTCTGTGTCTGTGTCTGTGTTTGTGTGTGTGTGTGTGTGCCTGTGTGTGTGTGAGGGTAATAGTCCGAGTGCCAACAGAGTGTCCTTTCTTGGCAGGTGTCCTTTCATCAGAGGTTCCGCTGTATTTTATTCCCAAATGATTTGCAGGTCTCACGGTCAACATAGAAATGGGAGAAGGCTTGAGGAAACGCGACCACCCGGTCACACACGGCGGGAATGTCTACCGTACATACATCTTCAGAGTCGTCGTCATTCTCGGTGACGTCATCATGGAGGTCACACGCCAGTACGTCCGCGTCAACGGGAGACAACTCTCGTGGAACGCTCAGTGCGCATGCCCGGCGTGTGGGTGATGATGTCGGAGGACGGAGTGTTGCGGTTTGTGTTGGACTCCAGCGTGGAGGTGGAGGTGAAGAGATGGATCCATCCTGATGACGTCACACTGGGGGCAGACTTCCTGAACGTCGAGGTGGAGAACGAGCATCTGCTGGCTGAGGATTCGGATGGCTTGCTGGGTGGGTCTTCTTCTAAGTATTTTCTCTTCAATAAATATATAATTTACAAGCGTTCAATGCACGATGTTAGGAAATAACTCTGTCGGGTTTGCATAGGTGGTGGAAGAGTTGCGTGTCTCCACACGTACGTCGTTGTCTTGGAGACCCGCTTCTTGCCAGTGATTGGCTTTTCATGTCACGTGGGAGTGTTTGCCTCAGATTTTCCAGGAGAAACTTTCCCAACGCATACAATCCCCAGTTATTTTCTAACATTGTCTATTGAAGATTCAATTGGGTAAGGTTGTTGTGGTTGTTGTTTGTGTTGTTGTTGTTTTGGTTGTTGTTGTTCTTGTTTGTGTTGTTGTTGTCTGTCAGTTTTATTGTTGCTTTTTTGTTTGTTTTGAAAATCTTGTGTGTGTTTTGTTATGAAATATTAGTGATGACTAAGCACTCTTTTGTGTAAGGGTAACTGGTAGAGAAAAAAAATGTTCACATACCCTGACTTCCCTGACAACATTCAGCTCAAATAAATGATTTCAGATATACTTTTTAAGGGGCTGTATATACAGGTACTCCTTTCAAAACATCAAAGTCATTTTTGCAATAAATAAAAATAAAACTCACTTCTGATTTCTCAATTGCCTTATCCTTTGGTGGGTTTTTTTTGCGAACAGGTCAATTTGTCCACAAGAAAATGACCATGACGAAACTGCAATATCGCAAGCACAAGATGATCGCCAGCCTGAGAAGTCGCTCTGGCAGAGAAATGCGTCACGGATCTGCCTACCTGAAGAACAGGAAGGACCCCTTCTTCAACAGAACCACGCCCTGTCTCAACCTCAGATTGCACGGCCAGAGACTTTTGGACCACCCCTCTGACTTCTACAAAATCCGGGATGTCTTTTATGTTTGAGAGATTCCAGTCTCTACAAGAGCAGTATTCAGGGCTGAGGTGCACGAAGCGAAATCGGGTGCCACCCAACTGGATGGGAGCCATATAGCCACGGGGTCTGATTGGTTCAAATCGGGTGCCACCCAACTGGATGGGAGCCATATAGCCACGGGGTCTGATTGGTTCAAATCGGGTGCCACCCAACTGGATGGGAGCCATATAGCCACGGGGTCTGATTGGTTCAAATCGGGTGCCACCCAACTGGATGGGAGCCATATAGCCACGGGGTCTGATTGGTTCAAATCGGGTGCCACCCAACTGGATGGGAGCCATATAGCCACGGGGTCTGATTGGTTCAAATCGGGTGCCACCCAACTGGATGGGAGCCATATAGCCACGGGGTCTGATTGGTTCAAATCGGGTGCCACCCAACTGGATGGGAGCCATATAGCCACGGGGTCTGATTGGTTCAAATCGGGTGCCACCCAACTGGATGGGAGCCATATAGCCACGGGGTCTGATTGGTTCAAATCGGGTGCCACCCAACTGGATGGGAGCCATATAGCCACGGGGTCTGATTGGTTCAAATCGGGTGCCACCCAACTGGATGGGAGCCATATAGCCACGGGGTCTGATTGGTTCAAATCACAACAAATCTTAATTTCAACGAATCAAACCCCACGGATGACTCCCACCCAGTTGGATGGCACCCAGTTGGATGGCACCCAGTTTCGCTTCGTTGGAGGTGCTCGAGAAAGTTGCCACCCAAACGGGAGCTACCCGCAGTGTTGGATTGGATGAAACTAAGATGTGTTGTGATTTCAACGAATCAGAACCCGCGGATTGTTCTCTCCCGTTTGGGCGGCGCCCACTATCGGTTCGTGGACCTCAGCCCTGGTGCACAGTTTCACAATGTGGGAGCCTATGTTCAAGACCTTTCTGATGTGTTTAGTTTGCCAGTCTGATGTCGTGCACAAGACTGCGAGACTGCTGTGTGAACTGAAGAACCAACTTGTATCAGCCCCACATTGGCTGATCGGTCCAAGGGATCGTAAAGAACAGCAACCAACAAAACTGTGCATGACTTCACTTCTGTTCTGCTCAATATGTTGAATATGCTCAAATTACTAACCTAGCTGACTGTACGTAGTATACAAACTATTTCCAGCATATCGATGTTAACTGCCGGCGGAACCATATGTAAATTGTTTGTTGTGTGTTTAAGTTAAATACTATGACGCCCCTGTGAGCATATCTGTGGTGTGTTGAGGGAAGAAGCCTGGCGCCTCACAACTAACCAATCTTCTTCACGTTTGAGTGTGTCCTCTTCAGCGACCAGGTGCCCCCGTGCAAAACTATTTGTGACGTGTGCGGCATATCAGCCTGGTATGTTTTGTATATTCTATTTTGACTTAATTAGGAACTTTAAGGGTAGGCCCTTTTAAATGTCATCTTTTACTTGTGAAGCTTCTTTAAACCCGAAGACAGAATTAAAAGAAACAGCTCTGCAGGCGAATGTGCCCCTTTAATATAGACGGTTGTGGGTGTGTGTGTGTGTGTGTGTGTGTTTGTGTGTGTGTGTGTGTTTGTGTGTGTGTGTGTGTGTGTGTTTATGTGTGTGTGTGTGTTTGTGTGTGTGTGTGTGTGTGTGTGTGGGTGTGTGTGTGGGTGTGTGTGGGTGGGTGTGTGTGTGGGTGTGTGTGGGTGTGTGTGGGTGTGTGGGTGTGTGTGTGTGTGGGTGTGTTTGTGTGTGTGTGTGGGTGGGTGTATTTGTGTCTGTATGCCGTGAATGTGCGGGCGTTGTGTGTGTGGGTGTGTGTGTGTGTGTGTGTGGGTGGGTGTGTGTGGGTGTGGGTGTGTTTGTGTCTGTATGCCGTGAATGTGCGGGCGTTGTGTGTGGGTGTGTTTGTGGGTGTGGGTGTGTGTGGGTGTGTTTGTGTCTGTATATGCCGTGAATGTGCGGGCGTTGTGTTTGTGTGTGTGTTTGAGAGAGAAGAGAAAACAGACAGAAAGATGGTTGTGTGTTAAGGCTTCAGGTCTTTATTATTTAGCCTTGATGCTCTGCGTTTTAAATGTCCATCTAGGAGTAATAAAAAAAAATTGTATGTCGTCCCTACTCATGTCGTGCAAATAAATTTGATGTGTTATATACATTGCCGGGTATCGCTCAATCATCTTAACAAATTTAAATTTTCAGTTGTGCGAATTTCATGGTGGCAGTCTATCCGATTCGATTTTGTCTCTCGTTCTGCCTGTGTTACATTGTATCTTCTTTCTTCGTTCAGTGCTAGTTTAGTTTCCTCGTTATGTTTGCACACTAACAGCAAAGTGCCGAGCAGCAGGGGTAAATACACCCCTATAATTATACCATGGCTCTAAATGGGGCCCCCTTTGCAGGTTGTGACAGTCAGTTACATGTGCAGGCAGTCTGCCGTCAGTTTCTTCATCACCTCCACTGACAACCTGTGTCTGGCCTTTCTGAAAACACCTCCGCGTGAGGGATTTTGCAGCCAGCGCAGTGAAGATAAAGAGGGAACATGTTCTCTGCCCACGCGACAGCAAGCAGGATGTCACTGAACTGTTATGAACAGTGTTGTGAAGTGCAGCTAAAGTGCGTGTGACCTCGGTACCCTTCCCACCACTCCCGCGAACCTCTCGCCACCTCTCCCCGCACCTTATGTGTCTTTGCTCCTGTATGAGGGCTTACTAGTGCCAAAACCTGGGGTTACCCATTGTCACGTGATAATTACTAATTAACGCTGTCAGTTACTGTTTTCACTCGTTAGTTACTAATTTTCACGGGATAATTAGTCATTTTTAGTTTTGGCACTAGCAATCCGTCAGGAAGTGAGCCAAAACTAAAAAATTAGTAATTAACAGGTGAAAGTTAGTAATTTTCCCGGGAAAATTAGTAATTAACACGTGAAAATGGTAATTATCAAGGGAAAATTACTAATTTTCCCTTGATAATTACAATTATGAGGTTTTGGCACTAGTAAGCCCTGTGACGGCTAACTAGTGCCAAAACCTGGGGTTACCCATTATCACGTGATAATTACTAATTAAGTAGATGTGCAACGCCAAGGCACTGCATACCCCAGCGAAAGACAAACCCCTCTCTCTCTCTCTCTCTCTCTCAAACACACACACACACACACACACACACACGCACACACACACAAACACACACACACACACTCACACACACACACACAAACACACACCCCAAGTCACACACGCACACATACACACACTCACTCACACGCACTCACTCACTCTCTCACACAAACTTCATACACACAAAACACACACCCATACGCACATATGGACAGACAGACATACACACCTTTACAAACAAACACACATACACGCACACACATACACGTATGCACACACACACACACCACACACACACTCACACACACACTCACACACACACACACGAGTACAGACTAATGCACGCGTGCGCGCACACACACACACACACAAATACACACACACACCCCACACACACACGAGTACAGACTCATGCACGCGTGCACACACACACAAATACACACACACACACACACACTCACACTCACACACACACACACGAGTACAGACTCATGCACGCGTGCGCACACACACACACACACACACACACAAATACACACACACACCACACACACACACACACGAGTACAGACTCATGCACGCGTGCGCACACACAAATACACACACACACACACACACACACACCACACACACACTCACACACACACACACACATACACACACACACACACACCACACACACACTCACACGAGTACAGACTCATGCACGCGTGCGCACACACAAATACACACACACACACACACACACACCACACACACACACGAGTACAGACTCATGCACGCGTGCGCACACACACACAAATACACACACACACACACACAAACAGTAACACTAACACATGTGCACAAAATGAACACAAACACACACACCGCGCGAGAGAGAAAGACTACAGGGAGGCATGACGTCATGATGCATTAATTGACGTCAAAGACTTTCGACCGTGACGTATTCTTCTTACGCGAGCTTTATCCATAGACTTGGAAACTACGGAATTTCTACCCGTCCAAAGCGGCCTTGGGTGGCGTTTGCTCAAAAAATGGGGGCGCCAATTTTACCCACCGTATTTTTGTTAGTATGGTCCCAATTTTTGGTGAACTTCCATCTCCAACTGTGGCCCATTTTCGGGCACAAAGAATCCTTCTTTATCATGTATTATTCGGTATGCACATTTCTCAAATCGATTACAGTATAGCGTTCACAGGATACCTCCAGCTTCGCTGGGATAAACACGTGAAAATGGCAATATCAAGGGAAAATTACTAATTTTCCCTTGATAATTAAGTAGATGTGCAACGCCAAGGCACTGCATACCCCAGCGAAAGACAAACGGCCTCTCTCTCTCTCTCACTCTCTCAAACACACACACACACGAACACACACACACACACACCCAAGTTACACACCTACACACGTACACACATACACACATACTCACTCACACGCACTCACTCACTCTCTCACACACACTTCACTGTACACACAAAACACACCCCCATACGCACATATAGACTGACGGACATACACACCTTTACAAACATACACACACACATACACTTACGCACACGCACAAACACAAACCAACCCTCTCTCTCTTTATCTCTTATACAAACAGACACACACCCACACACACATGTACATACGCACGCATGTACGCACGCACACTGGCACCCACAGACACAGACACACACACACATTGACTCACACAAATCTCATACACACACTCATACGCACATACACGGTTGGCCTAGTGGTAAGGCGTCCGCCCCGTGATCCGGCGGGAGGTCGTGGGTTAGAACCCAGGCCGGGTCATACCTAAGACTTTAAAATTGGCAATCTACTGGCTGCTCCGCCTGGCGGCTGGCATTACTATGGGGTTAGTGCATGCTAGGACTGGTTGGTCCGGTGTCAGAATAATGTGACTGGGTGAGACATGAAGCCTGTGCTGCGACTTCTGCCTTTTGTGTGGCGCACGTTATATCTCAAAGCAGCACCGCCCTGACAATTATGGAAACAAACAAACAAATACGCACATAGACAGACGGACACACACACCTTTACAAACAAACACATATACACACTCATACACACACAAACATACACACAAACTCATGCACACACACATTCACACACACACACACACACTCCGGTTGGTCCGGTGTCAGAATAATGTGACTGGGTGAGACATGAAGCCTGTGCTGCGACTTCTGTCTTGTGTGTGGCGCACGTTATATGTCAAAGCAGCACCGCCCTGATATGGCCCTTCGTGGTCGGCTGGGCGTTAAGCAAACAAACAAACAAACACCCACACACACACACTGTACATACGCACGCACACACACACACACACACACACATTGACTGACACAAATCTCATACACACATAACACACACTTATACGCACATAGACCGGCACGGTTGGCCTAGTGGTAAGGCGTCCGCCCCGTGATCGGGAGGTCGTGGGTTCGAACCCCGGCTGTGTCA